>NC_057801.1:562033416-562037107 GCF_018294505.1 Triticum aestivum
GTTTCACATTGAGAATCCACAATTAGGGGAGAAAGGATTGGAGATGGTAGAGTGTAATGCTGAGTTGCAATTAGTAAAGAAGCAGGTTGAGGAGTCTAAGGTCTTAAATTTGCTAGTGAGGGCATGTCCACCTCCTTGCAGCCAGTTTGAGAGGCAAGAATTATCCACTGTTGTGTATGAAGAGCCTGTGTTATATGATCTCAGTGAGCCACCCATCTATGCTGTTAATGAAGAAGGAGTTGCATTTGAAAGTCAGAGTAGCAGCTACAGTGTAGCTCATGGTACTGGTGTTTGCACACAAGAGAGCAAGAATGTAAAAGGAAAAATGAAAGCTGTTATGGAAATAGAAGAAGAAGAGGGATATGTTGGCAGTGGTGGTTCTGATTGTGAAGGTGAAGAGGACATTGATGTACCACCTTTTTATATGGGTGATGCTGATGACATAGAGATGGCTGAGGGAAAGAAACAGAAAGAGTATGATGAAATGGAAGAGGAAGAAACAGATGATGAAGAATCTGAGGAGGAAGAAGTTGTGCATTATGAGGGTGACACAGAGGTTGAGGAACCTTTTCAAATGGATGAAGATGACAAAGTTGTTTCACAGGATGTAGAAACTGTAATTGTACATGAAGAGAAGAAGAAGAAGAAACAGAAGCTTCCAGTTAGGAGAGGGCCTACAACAAGGTCACATTCAAGTGTAGTATCAGAGGAGGAACCTTATTTCAAACCTTCATCTGATGAAGAAGAGAAAGGATTGTTGAAGGAGGCTGATGATGATGGTTTTGAGCCATTGTCATTTGTGCTGCCAAAGAAAAGGAAAAGCAGGGCAAAGCAGAGGCCTCCTAGAAAATGGTACAATGAGAAAATGGATGCACCACATGAGCAATTATGTCTACACATGTGTTTCTTGGATCAACATCAATTCAGAGAGGCTTTGTTGAACCTACACATCACTCAAGAAAGAAACTTCAGATATCATAGGAACTCAGATCAAAGAATAATTGTAGAATGCAACAAAAAAAATTGCAACTTCTTTATGGTGGCAGCAGTTATAAAAGGTGAAACTACTTTTGTAATTAAGAAGATGAGAATTAAGCACACTTGCCCTACTAGTACAAAGACAACAAGGGTAAGTGCCAAGTGGCTTGCACAGAAGTATGAGTCACTGTTCAGATCTGATCTAACAACTGGCATTCAGACTTTGATTGATGCTTGCATGGAGAAGTATGGTGTGGATGTGCCCAAGTCAATGGCATATAGAGCAAAGAACATAGCTATTGATGCTGTGCTAGGAGACCACAAGAAGCAATACCCTAGGTTGAAAGACTATGCTCAGACAGTGATGGATACAAACCTTGGGAGTAGAGTAGTAGTCACTACTGTAACTCCAACACCCACTGAAAAAATCCCCCATCCAGGTCCAAGATTCCATGCTATGTTCTATTGCATCAATGGAGCAAGGGAGGGGTTTCTCGAGGGGTGCAGACCATTCATTGGTTAGTTTGTTCACCTTGTGCATTAGTTACATATTGTTTCATCTTGAAATGCATTTGAATGTTTTAAATATTGAATTTGCTTGCTCATTCAGGTGTTGATGGGTGCTTCATTAAGTTAACTACTGGTGCTCAACTACTTGCTGCCACTGGTAGAGATGGCAACAACAATATATACCCACTAGCATTTGGTATTGTTGGGCAAGAGGACACACCTAAATGGTGTTGGTTTCTACACCAACTTAAAATCTGCCTAGGAGGAGAAGAGGGACAGTTTGGTCCATATACAATAATGTCAGATAGACAAAAGGTATGTGCTTGCATCTTATGTCCTTGTTCCTATATGGTTGTTTTGTGCTATATAGTAGCTTAGCTAGTTTAATTGTGTGTCCCAGGGCCTACTAAATGCAGTGAATGTTGTCTTTCCTAAGTGCAACCAAAGGTTCTGCCTTAGGCATATCTATGCAAACTTCCAAAATGCTGGGTTTAGGGGGGAAGATCTGAAGAAGTGTATGGATAATGCTGCCTATGCATATAGTGAACACAAATTTAACATTGCAATGAATGACCTTAGAGCTGAATGTCAGGAAGCTTGGGAGTGGCTTTGTCAAATACCCAAGAAAACATGGGCAAGGCATGCATTTGACACAAACTGCAAGACTAACCTTGTAGTTAACAATTTGTCTGAGGTGTTCAACAAGTATGTCCTAGATGTTAGGAAGAAACCAATTAGGACAATGTGTGATGGAATAAAGGATAAACAGATGATGAGGTGGCATAGGAATATGGAGAGTGCAAAGACAGCTAGATGGGACATAACACCCCATTATAGTGAGAAGCTAGAGGTTGAGAAGGAGAGGGCCAAATATTGCAAACCAATTCAAGCTGGTGTGGACTTGTGGCAGGTTACAAGTGGGCAGCAAACCCATGCTGTTGACTTGCAAGTGCACACATGTGGGTGCAGAAAATGGAACCTGAGTGGCATCCCATGTAACCATGCCATCTCAGCAATCAACAAGGGCAAAAGAAAACCAGAGGATTATGTCAGCAAGTTCTTCAAGAAAGAATTTTATGTGGCAGCTTATGAACCAATGATCTATCCAGTTCCTGGTGAGCATGACTGGACAAAGACCCCTGGTCCAGACATTGACCCACCTGCATTTAAAGTGAAGAGAGGAAGAAAGAAAGAGAAGAGGATCAAGGGGAAATTTGAAGTTCCAAAGCCTAAGGACACATCAAGAATGGGGACTATAACATGTGGCAATTATGGACTGCAAGGACATAGGTACACAAGCTGCCTCAAGCAGTTGAAGCCTGAGCTGGCTTTGAGGAAGAACAAACATGTGGTAATCCTCTTATAAGTGGTTTTCCTTCTTGTACATTCCATTTTTTTAAGTACTTACTCATTTTCCTTCTTGTTTATGCAAGCCTCTTGCAAGGAATTCCAATGATGGTGGTGTTGCTACTACACCAGCAACAACAACCTCTCATGCAGCTCCTACAACAACACCAACAGCTGGGAGAGGAGCTGGGAGAGGAGCTGGGAGAGGTGGTGGTAGAGGTGCTGCAGCTGCAGCTGCTGGGAGAGGTGCTGCAGCAGCTCAAGCTGCTGGAAGAGGTGCTGGGAGAGGTGCTACACCAGGTGCTGCAAGAGGTGTTGGGAGAGGGAGAGGTGCATTCTCTGCCCCAAGACAATCTGGTCCCTCCACATCTACTGCTCCCTCCACATCTGTTGCTGGGAGAGGTGCTGGTGGTAGACATATTGGATGGGGGAGGTACTTCTATGCAAGTGGTAACTAGATACTTCATGTGGTGGTGTACAATGTCATTTTTTGCTTTGGTGGTGTACTTTAAGAATCAATGCCATATATGGCTTTTGTTGATGTGGATGCAACTTATGAGTGAATGCCTGGAATGGACTATCTTGATATGCTGGAGTTATTGATTATGCAAGCTTGGATGGTTCTTTTTATGATTGATATGTTGTTATGATAAAAATGGTTCTTTTTATTATTGATATGTTGTCTATGCTCAAAATGGTCATTTTTATGTTGTCTATGTTTTGGTGGCTCGGGGTCGACGGAACCACCTAAAGCCATCAACTAGGGTCTAGGGTGTCTCGGGGTCAACGGAACCACCTAAAGCCATCATTTTGGGTTTTGGTGGCTCGGGGTCGACGGAACCACCTAAAGCCATCA
>NC_057801.1:562037775-562056068 GCF_018294505.1 Triticum aestivum
GGGTCGACGGAACCACCTAAAACTATTCCTTTTGCAAATGCATTTAAGCATTTAAGCATCACTCTAACATATGTAACTATTCCTCAAATGCATTTAACCATCATTTTCAGTCTAACATAAGCAAATGATACTAACTGGAGTTCAACACATTATAGGAATACACAACCATTGTTCACATTACATAGTGGAGTTCAAATGCACAATCCATCCTTTTCTCACAAAAGGATGAATAGCATATTAGTAGGTACATAAACAGCCAGAGTTCACAATTAGTTCTAGAACCATACATTACACTACCATAATTCTAAGTTACTAGGCCATTGCACAGCCATCCTTCCCAAAAGGTCTGCAATGCCCACTAATCTTAATTCATCTTGTTCAGTTCTCCAAGATGGCCTGGATCCCCTTGATCTTCTCCTTCAGCTTCTCCTCTGCCTTCATGAGCTCAGTAATCTTAAACTCTTGCATCTGCTTCTCTTCTTTATGGTTTTCCTTAAGCTTCAGCAGACCAGCAACCTGGAACTTCAACTCTAGCTTCTCTTGGGTGAGCTTCTCCTCAAACTTTGTGAACTCTGCATTCTTCAGCTCCAAATTCTCTTGAGCCTCAATCCTCAATTGCTTCTCTTTCATATTCTTCAACTTGAGGTTTTGGATGGCAGTTGCTTGAGCACTTGTCAGGTTGCACAGGATTTCAAACTTCTGTTGAAGCTTCTCTAGAGCTGCATCTTTCTTTGCCATTTTTGCATTCATACCAGCCACCAATTCAGCTCTGCATTGGTGCTGATATGTGACAGCTGACTGCAGATAACTGAAATCCACAACCCTATCCTGCTGAAAGTCCACAAGTTGATGCACATCTTTCACTAACTTGTCATATTGTGCATCCAGCTTCTTATTTTCTTCTGTCAAATGGTGAATAGTTAAAGAACTTTGAAGATTATCATCCACCCTAGCAGACTTGCTCTCTTCAACCATTGACCAAAGCTTCAGCAATGCATTCTCCATTGTTGGGGGCCACTGCTCATCAACCCACTGAACAAACCCACAATTCTGACCTTCCTGGAAAAATAACAAGGCAAAATTTAGTACAATACAACTACTAATAGTAGTAAGCAACAATTAGTTCATGCCAGTAGCTAATGTTGGTACTGACCAACACTGAATTTGCACATCCATGTGCTAAGCAAGAGGGTGATCAGTATATAATTAGCAGAGTAACACTACATTCAACTTTGCATAATAACCAACTTACAATTGGCCATTAATATAATGGAATCCTACATTAGCCTAGCTAAATACACTACATTAGCCTGCAGGAACAAACTAGCTAATGACAGTACCTACTATCAGCAGTAAGCAACAGTTACTTATTAAGAGTCACACATCAGCTAATGGCTAATGTGAGTACTAAGCTGTTGGAAATATGCCCTAGAGGCAATAATAAAAGTATTATTATTATATTTCCTTGTTCATGATAATTGTCTTTATTCATGCTATAATTGTGTTATCCGGAAATCGTAATGCATGTGTGAATAGCAGACATCAACATGTCCCTAGTGAGCCTCTAGTTGACTAGCTCGTTGATCAACAGATAGTCATGGTTTCCTGACTATGGACACTGGATGTCATTGATAACGAGATCACATCATTAGGAGAATGATGTGATGGACAAGACCCAATCCTAAACATAGCACAAGATCGTATAGTTCGTTTGCTAGAGTTTTCCAATGTCAAGTATCTTTTCCTTAGACCATGAGATCGTGTAACTCCCGGATACCGTAGGAGTGCTTTGGGTATGCCAAACGTCACAACGTAACTGGGTGACTATAAAGGTAGACTACGGGTATCTCCGAAAGTGTCTGTTGGGTGACATGGATCAAGACTGGGATTTGTCACTCCGTATGACGGAGAGGTATCACTGGGCCCACTCGGTAATGCATCATCATAATGAGCTCAGAGTGACCAAGTGTCTGGTCACGAGATCATGCATTACGGTACGAGTAAAGTGACTTGCCGGTAACGAGATTGAACGAGGTATTGGGATACCGACGATCGAATCTCGGGCAAGTAACATATCGATAGACAAAGGGAATAGCGTACGGGGTTGATAGAATCCTCGACATCGTGGTTCATCCGATGAGATCATCGTGGAGCATGTGGGAGCCAACATGGGTATCCAGATCCCGCTGTTGGTTATTGACCGGAGAGTCGTTTCGGTCATGTCTGCTTGTCTCCCGAACCCGTAGGGTCTACACACTTAAGGTTCAGTTACGCTAGGGTTGTAGGGATATGTATATGCAGTAACCCGAATGTTGTTCGGAGTCCCGGATGAGATCCCGGACGTCACGAGGAGTTCCGGAATGGTCCGGAGGTAAAGATTTATATATGGGAAGTCCTGTTTCGGGCACAGGGACAAGTTTCGGGGTTATCGGTATTGTACCGGGACCACCGGAAGGGTCCCGAGGGTCCACCGGGTGGGTCCACCTGTCCCGGGGGGCCACATGGGCTGTAAGGGGGTGCGCCTTGGCCTAATGGGCCAAGGGCACCAGCCCCACATAGGCCCATGCGCCTAGGGTTTAAGGGGGAAAGAGTCCTAGGAGGGGAAGGCACCTCCTAGGTGCCTTGGGGGGGGAGGGAAACCCCCCCTTGGCCGCCGCACCCCCTAGGAGATTGGATCTCCTAGGGCCGGCCACCCCCCCTTGGCCCTCCTATATATAGTGGGGGAGAGGAGGGACTTCATACCTGAATGCCTTGGCCTTTGGTTGCCTCCTTCTCCCTCCCCAACACCTCATCCACCTCCATAGTGCTTAGCGAAGCTCTGCCGGAGTACTGCAGCTCCATCAACACCACGCCGTCGTGCTGCTGCTGGTGCCATCTCCCTCAACCTCTCCTCCCTCCCTTGCTGGATCAAGAAGGAGGAGACGTGGCTGTTCCGTACGTGTGTTGAACGCGGAGGTGCCGTCCGTTCGGCGCTGGTCATCGGTGATTTGGATCACGTCGAGTACGACTACATCATCACCGTTCTTTTGAACGCTTCCGCTCGTGATCTACAAAGGTATGTAGATGCATCTAATCACTCGTTGCTAGATGAACTCCTAGATGATCTTGGTGAAACGAGTAGGAAAATTTTTGTTTTCTGCAACGTTCCCCAACAGTGGCATCATGAGCTAGGTCTATGCGTAGTTCTTCTTGCGCGAGTAGAACACAATTTGTTGTGGGCGTAGATTTGTCAACTTTCTTGCCGTTACTAGTCCTTTCTTGCTTCAGCGGTATTGTGGGATGAAGCGGCCCGGACCAACCTTACACGTACGCTTACGTGAGACCGGTTCCACCGACTAACATGCACTAGTTGCATAAGGTGGCTGGCGGGTGTCTGTCTCTCCTACTTTAGTTGGAGCGGAATCGATGAACAGGGTCCTTATGAAGGGTAAATAGAAGTTGACAAATCACGTTGTGGCTTTAACGTAGGTAAGAAAACGTTCTTGCTAGAACCCTAATTCAGCCACGTAAAACTTGCAACAAAAATTAGAGGACGTCTAACTTGTTTTTGCAGCAAGTGGTTTGTGATATGATATGGCCAAAGTTGTGATGAATGATGAATGATCTATATGTGATGTATGAGATGTTCATGCTATTGTAATAGGATTCACGACTTGCATGTCGATGAGTATGACAATCGGCAGGAGCCATAGGAGTTGTCTTTATTCTTTTATATGACCTGCGTGTCATCAAGAAACGCCATGTAAATTACTTTACTTTATTGCTAAACGCGTTAGCCATAGTAGTAGAAGTAATAGTTGGCGAGCAACTTCATGGAGACACGATGATGGAGATCATGATGATGGAGATCATGGTGTCAAGCCGGTGACAAGATGATCATGGAGCCCCAAGATGGAGATCAAAGGAGCTGTGTGATATTGGCCATATCATGTCATGTTTATTATTTGATTGCATGTGATGTTTATCATGTTTTGCATCTTGTTTACTTAGAACGAAGGTAGTAAATAAGATGATCCCTCACAATAAATTCAAGAAGTGTTCCCCCTAACTGTGCACCGTTGCGACAGTTCGCTGTTTCAAAACACCACGTGATGATCGGGTGTTTTATTCAGACGTTCACATACAACGGGTGTAAGACAGATTTACACATGCAAACACTTAGGTTGACTTGACGAGCCTAGCATGTACAGACATGGCCTCGGAACACAGAGGACCGAAAGGTCGAGCATGAGTCGTATAGAAGATACGATCAACATGAAGATGTTCACCGATGTTGACTAGTCCGTCTCACGTGATGATCGGACACGGTCTAGTTTAACTCGGATCATGTAATACTTAGACGACTAGAGGGATGTCTAATCTAAGTGGGAGTTCACTAATAATTTGATTAGTTGAACTTAATTATCATGAACTTAGTCTAAAATCTTTGCAATATGTCTTGTAGATCAAATGGCCAACGTAGTCCTCAACTTCAACGCGTTCCTAGAGAAAACTAAGCTGAAAGACGATGGCAGCAACTATACGGACTGGGTCCGGAACCTGAGGATCATCCTCATAGCTGCCAAGAAAGATTATGTCCTACAAGCACCGCTTGGTGACGCACCCGTTCTCCCTGCAGAACAAGACGTTATGAACGCTTGGCAGGCACGTTCCGATGACTACTCCCTCGTTCAGTGCGGCATGCTTTACAGCCTAGAGCCGGGGCTCCAAAAACGTTTTGAGAGACATGGAGCATATGAGATGTTCGAAGAGCTGAAAATGGTTTTCCAAGCTCATGCCCGGGTCGAGAGATATGAAGTCTCCGACAAATTCTTCAGCTGTAAGATGGAGGAAAACAGTTCTGTCAGTGAGCACATACTCACTATGTCTGGGTTGCATAACCGCTTGACTCAGCTGGGAGTTAATCTCCCGGATGATGCGGTCATTGACAGAATCCTCCAGTCGCTTCCACCAAGCTACAAGAGCTTTGTGATGAACTTCAATATGCAGGGGATGGAAAAGACCATTCCTGAAGTATTTGCGATGCTGAAATCAGCAGAGGTAGAAGTCAGGAAGGAACATCAAGTGTTGATGGTCAATAAAACCACTAAGTTCAAGAAAGGCAAGGGTAAAAAGAACTTCAAGAAGGACGGCAAGGAGGTTGCCGCGCCCGGCAAGCAAGCTGCCGGGAAGAAGCCAAAGAATGGACCCAAGCCCGAGACTGAGTGCTTTTATTGCAAGGGAAGCGGTCACTGGAAGCGGAACTGCCCTAAGTACTTAGCGGATAAGAAGGCCGGCAAAACAAAAGGTATATGTGATATACATGTAATTGATGTGTACCTTACTAGTGCCCGTAGTGGCTCCTGGGTATTTGATACCGGTGCAGTTGCTCACATTTGTAACTCAAAGCAGGGGCTGCGGAATAAACGGAAACTGGCAAAGGACGAGGTGACGATGCGCGTCGGGAATGGTTCCAAGGTCAATGTGATCGCCGTCGGCACGCTGCCTCTGCATCTTCCTTCGGGATTAGTTTTAAACCTTAATAATTGTTATTTAGTGCCAGCTTTGAGCATGAACATTGTATCGGGATCTCGTTTAATTCGAGATGGCTACTCTTTTAAATCTGAGAATAATGGTTGTTCCATTTTTATGAGAGATATGTTTTATGGTCATGCTCCTATGGTGAATGGTTTATTCCTTATGAATCTCGAACGTGATGCTACACATATTCATAATGTGAGTACCAAAAGAAGTAAGGTTGATAATGATAGTCCCACATACCTGTGGCACTGCCGCCTTGGTCACATAGGTGTCAAACGCATGAAGAAGCTCCATGCTGATGGACTTTTAGAGTCTCTTGATTATGAATCATTTGACACGTGCGAACCATGCCTTATGGGTAAAATGACCAAGACTCCATTCTCAGGAACAATGGAGCGAGCAACCGACTTATTGGAAATCATACATACTGATGTGTGCGGTCCGATGAGTGTTGAGGCTCGCGGTGGCTATCGTTATGTTCTCACCCTCACTGATGATTTAAGTAGGTATGGGTATATCTACTTAATGAAACACAAGTCTGAAACCTTTGAAAAGTTCAAGGAATTTCAGAGTGAGGTTGAAAATCAACGTGACAGGAAAATCAAGTTTCTACGATCAGATCGTGGAGGAGAATACTTGAGTCACGAGTTTGGGGCACACTTAAGAAAATGTGGAATAGTTTCACAACTCACGCCGCCTGGAACACCTCAGCGTAATGGTGTGTCCGAACGTCGTAATCGCACTCTGTTAGATATGATGCGATCTATGATGTCTCTTACCGATTTACCGCTTTCTTTTTGGGGCTATGCTTTAGAGACTGCCGCATTCACTTTAAATAGGGCTCCGTCGAAATCCGTTGAGACGACACCGTATGAATTATGGTTTGGGAAGAAACCTAAGCTGTCGTTTCTAAAAGTTTGGGGATGCGATGCTTATGTCAAGAAACTACAACCTGAAAAGCTCGAACCCAAATCGGAAAAATGCGTCTTCATAGGATACCCAAAAGAAACTATTGGGTACACCTTCTACCTCAGATCCGAAGGCAAGATCTTTGTTGCCAAGAATGGGTCCTTTCTGGAGAAAGAGTTTCTCTCGAAAGAAGTAAGTGGGAGGAAAGTAGAGCTTGATGAAGTATCACCTCTTGAACCGGAAAATGGCGCAACTCAAGAAAATGTTCCTGAGGTGCCAACACCGACTAGAGAGGAAGTTAATGATAATGATCAAGATACTTCTGATCAAGCTCCTACTGAAATTCGAAGGTCCACAAGGACACGTTCCGCACCAGAGTGGTACGGCAACCCTGTCTTGGAAATCATGTTGTTAGACAACGGCGAACCTTCGAACTATGAAGAAGCGATGGCGGGACCGGATTCCGACAAATGGCTGGAAGCCATGAAATCCGAGATAGGATCCATGTATGAAAACAAAGTATGGACTTTGACTGACTTGCCCGTTGAGCGGTGAGCCATAGAATATAAATGGATCTTTAAGAAGAAGACAGACGCGGATGGTAATGTGACCATCTATAAAGCTCGGCTTGTCGCTAAGGGTTATCGACAAGTTCAAGGGGTTGACTACGATGAGACTTTCTCACCGGTAGCGAAGCTGAAGTCCGTCCGAATCATGTTAGCAATTGCCGCATTCTATGATTACGAAATATGGCAAATGGACGTCAAAACGGCATTCCTTAATGGTTTCCTTAAGGAAGAATTGTATATGATACAACCGGAAGGTTTTGTCGATCCTAAGAATGCTGACAAAGTGTGCAAGCTCCAACGCTCGATTTATGGGCTGGTGCAAGCATCTCGGAGTTGGAACATTCGCTTTGATGAGATGATCAAAGCGTTTGGGTTTACACAGACTTATGGAGAAGCCTGCGTTTACAAGAAAGTGAGTGGGAGCTCTGTAGCATCTCTCATATTATATGTAGATGACATACTTTTGATGGGAAATGATATAGAACTCTTGGACAACATCAAGGCCTACTTGAATAAAGGTTTTTCAATGAAGGACCTTGGAGAAGCTGCTTATATATTAGGCATCAAAATCTATAGAGATAGATCAAGACACCTCATAGGTCTTTCACAAAGCACATACCTTGATAAGATATTGAAGAAGTTCAATATGGATCAATCCAAGAAAGGGTTCTTGCCTGTGTTGCAAGGTATGAAATTGAGCTCAGCTCAATGTCCGACCACGGCAGAAGATATAGAAGAGATGAGCGTCATCCCCTATGCCTCAGCCATAGGTTCTATTATGTATGCCATGCTGTGTACCAGACCTGATGTAAACCTTGCCGTAAGTTTGGTAGGAAGGTACCAAAGTAATCCCGGCAAGGAACACTGGACAGCGGTCAAGAATATCCTGAAGTACCTGAAAAGGACTAAGGAAATGTTTCTCGTTTATGGAGGTGACGAAGAGCTCGTCGTAAAGGGTTACGTCGACGCTAGCTTCGACACAGATCTGGATGACTCTAAGTCACAAACCGGATACGTGTATATTTTGAATGGTGGGGCAGTAAGCTGGTGCAGTTGCAAGCAAAGCGTCGTGGCGGGATCTACATGTGAAGCGGAGTACATGGCAGCCTCGGAGGCAGCACATGAAGCAATATGGGTGAAGGAGTTCATCACCGACCTAGGAGTCATACCCAATGCGTCGGGGCCGATCAAGCTCTTCTGTGACAACACTAGCGCTATTGCACTTGCCAAGGAGCCCAGGTTTCACAAGAAGACAAGGCACATCAAGCGTCGCTTCAACTCCATTCGTGAAAATGTTCAAGATGGAGACATAGAGATTTGTAAAGTGCATACGGACCTGAATGTAGCAGATCCGTTGACTAAACCTCTCCCTAGAGCAAAACATGATCAACACCAGAATTCCATGGGTGTTCGATTCATCACAATGTAACTAGATTATTGACTCTAGTGCAAGTGGGAGACTGTTGGAAATATGCCCTAGAGGCAATAATAAAAGTATTATTATTATATTTCCTTGTTCATGATAATTGTCTTTATTCATGCTATAATTGTGTTATCCGGAAATCGTAATGCATGTGTGAATAGCAGACATCAACATGTCCCTAGTGAGCCTCTAGTTGACTAGCTCATTGATCAACAGATAGTCATGGTTTCCTGACTATGGACACTGGATGTCATTGATAACGAGATCACATCATTAGGAGAATGATGTGATGGACAAGACCCAATCCTAAACATAGCACAAGATCGTATAGTTCGTTTGCTAGAGTTTTCCAATGTCAAGTATCTTTTCCTTAGACCATGAGATCGTGTAACTCCCGGATACCGTAGGAGTGCTTTGGGTATGCCAAACGTCACAACGTAACTGGGTGACTATAAAGGTAGACTACGGGTATCTCCGAAAGTGTCTGTTGGGTGACATGGATCAAGACTGGGATTTGTCACTCCGTATGACGGAGAGGTATCACTGGGCCCACTCGGTAATGCATCATCATAATGAGCTCAGAGTGACCAAGTGTCTGGTCACGGGATCATGCATTACGGACGAGTAAAGTGACTTGCCGGTAACGAGATTGAACGAGGTATTGGGATACCGACGATCGAATCTCGGGCAAGTAACATATCGATAGACAAAAGGAATAGCGTACGGGGTTGATAGAATCCTCGACATCATGGTTCATCCGATGAGATCATCGTGGAGCATGTGGGAGCCAACATGGGTATCCAGATCCCGCTGTTGGTTATTGACCGGAGAGTCGTCTCGGTCATGTCTGCTTGTCTCCCGAACCCGTAGGGTCTACACACTTAAGGTTCAGTTACGCTAGGGTTGTAGGGATATGTATATGCAGTAACCCGAATGTTGTTCGGAGTCCCGGATGAGATCCCGGACGTCACGAGGAGTTCCGAAATGGTCCGGAGGTAAAGATTTATATATGGGAAGTCCTGTTTTGGGCACCGGGACAAGTTTCGGGGTTATCGGTATTGTACCGGGACCACCGGAAGGGTCCCGGGGGTCCACCGGGTGGGTCCACCTGTCCCGGGGGGGCACATGGGCTGTTAGGGGGTGCGCCTTGGCCTAATGGGCCAAGGGCACCAGCCCCACATAGGCCCATGCGCCTAGGGTTTAAGGGGGAAAGAGTCCTAGGAGGGGAAGGCACCTCCTAGGTGCCTTGGGGGGGGGGAGGGAAACCCCCCCTTGGCCGCCGCACCCCCTAGGAGATTGGATCTCCTAGGGCCGGCCACCCCCCCTTGGCCCTCCTATATATAGTGGGGGAGAGGAGGGACTTCATACCTGAACGCCTTGGCCTTTGGTTGCCTCCTTCTCCCTCCCCAACACCTCATCCACCTCCATAGTGCTTAGCGAAGCTCTGCCGGAGTACTGCAGCTCCATCAACACCACGCCGTCGTGCTGCTGCTGGTGCCATCTCCCTCAACCTCTCCTCCCTCCCTTGCTGGATCAAGAAGGAGGAGACGTGGCTGTTCCGTACGTGTGTTGAACGCGGAGGTGCCGTCCGTTCGGCGCTGGTCATCGGTGATTTGGATCACGTCGAGTACGACTACATCATCACCGTTCTTTTGAACGCTTCCGCTCGTGATCTACAAAGGTATGTAGATGCATCTAATCACTCATTGCTAGATGAACTCCTAGATGATCTTGGTGAAACGAGTAGGAAAATTTTTGTTTTCTGCAACGTTCCCCAACATAAGCAACATTGCATACAACAGAGCATTCATGTGCACACAACAGAGCATGCTTGAGCCTATATTTAGCCTAAATGCACTCTACTGACCATAATATTCACCATTCCTACAATGAGCACTACAGTATGACATATATGACTAACAAAATTACCAATCACATAACTGAATAACAATTGGCAAACAAGACTATGTGACTTCCAATGAACATATCCTGTGCATAATCAGTAAGGCAAGAAAATTACCGGCTCTGCACATGCTAAGAACCTTCTCCCAGTCATTGTTCCTTCAAATGCAACAAGCCTCTCTGATGGCTTCCCATGCTTCTCGCACAGCACTATCAGATCTAGCTCAAGACCATTGTAATCCGGGTCCTGAAGAGAGAAAGGCACCTGCCCAAGCAAAATCCAAGTTAGCATCATGTGCAGAGGACGAGGACAAAGCAAATCAAACGAAATCCTCACAGCAAAGACCACCTAGACAGAAAAATCCCAAAATTTTCCTAAACCTAGCCCTAACCCTAGCTCCAATGGAGTAACTGACCTGATTGAGCCCATCGGTGGAGGTTTCGGAGTGCATGTACGGGAGGCTTGAGTTCTCGTCGCTGCTCTCGTCTTCAAAAACCATGGCTGCGGCAGCGTCGTGTGGCGTCCGGCGGGGGCGGGCGCAGCCGGCGGCGAGGCAGAGAGAAGGAAGAAGAACGCAGAGCAGAGCGGGGGGAGTGAGCGGGGGTGTGGCTCGACCGCACCAGCGGCGCCCTAAACGGGAGCCGGCCTCGTCCCAGTCAGCGCGCGGGCACGCGCGCACTGGCCAGCGTGTCGCCTGACGGGCGGGCCCAACCGGTCAGCTTTTCTGTCAATACGTATAAAACACACTTTTAGTCTTTTTTGCAACGGCTCGCCCCAATCTTGGTACTGACATGTAAAAATTACCAATCTTGGTACCAATCTGCTTCCAATGCCCCAATTGTGGTACTTCTGTGCAATTTACTCCTTTATAATAGACTAGAGTCTGGAGCAACCATGTGCCTTGCGATGGTCACTTCTTCTGATCATTTGGCCCTGCAACACACAAATGATTAATTAATGCAAAAGACAATTTGTGCATGCATGGATATATACTCAGTAGAATGGAGTTCACACCAGTACCAGTCCATATGATTCGACCAAATGATATTAATTTTATTAAATGATGTCTGTTTATAGTGCTTCAGAAAAAAAATCATGTGAATTAATAATAAAGTACAATCTTCTCGAAAAACAGAAATAATTAAGAACAGTAAAACTGAACCTTTTCCGAGCCTTCTCACGCACCCACAGATTTAGGCCGTCGGATCGCGCATATCAGCCATCCCTGGCCGTCCAAGGCACTTTTTCTCCGCATGGGCTGATACTGGGCCGGTTCGGTTTGTCCTTGGGCAGCTATTTCCGTGGCCAAATCCAAAGCTTCTCGTTCGCTGACATTCTCCAACGTTGGATGCCGAACGAATGAACTTGATTCTGCTCTGCCCCCTGAAAAAAAGGATTCTGTTGTGGGTCTTCGTAGCCCCCATCCACTTCCCCTCCCCTTCCCGCACACGCCTCGCACTTCCACACCCCCGACCCCTCAGGTGCGCCGCCTCTGCCATCGTCACCGGCTCACCGTGGAGAGAGAAAGAGAGTGCTGACGATGGCAACGACGGCCCAAACGGATTGCCAAGCACATCATGCAAAGTGGAGCCGCTCGGATCTCTGCCCTTCTAGACCGAGTCTCCAAACCTCGCACGAAAAGAAGGGATCATGGCGATGGCGGCGGCCGGAGTCACTTCCTCCATCATCGACAGGTCTGTGTACCTCTCCTCCATCCGTGCATCCCCTGTTTTCTATGAATCGCTTTCTCGATCTGGTCTCGGAAGACGATGTATGTGAGCCTGCTGCCGCTGCCCCCACGAAGGAAGAGGCGCCCTGAGAGGTTGTCGAGGCCGAAAGCGGCCAGAAGAGAAAGCTCGAGGAGGTCGATGCGGTCGTGCAGGCGAACGGCGCCGGGAAGGACGCCAACCAACCGTGCGTGGAAGGCAACGTGCAGGTTAATCTTTCCATCACCCCACCCCTCTATATCCAAGACTTGGTAATGCTGATGACCGTTCTGAACATATGAGCAGGGACAACGTGAACCTGAAAAACAAATAAGAAAATGAGCATGTACGCTATTATGAAATTTGCAACCCAAACTTATTAAAGAATGGAGATCTCACCTCATCCACAAGGAGCAATCCCCGCTCCCTGTTATATTATCAGGGTCAATTTCGGCTGATGCTAATGCCTACATGGACAATATATACTTGGTTTGCAAACAGCCTGACTGACTGCTGATTTGGTTGGACCCACAAATTCGTTCATGTTACTGGCATAGAAGATGCGATTTCTGGAACCTTTGGAATCTTTAGAAGCCATGTAATATGACGACTGCTGTTTTCGAAGCTATGGCACAACACTAGGACAATATTACATTTTTCTTATACGATGCAAAGAAAATGGCTCTGATAACAAACAAATGCTCTACAGATCCACAAGGCCCGCCACGTGGCAGGCACTAAATTCACATAGTTTTACTCATCGAGTACTTATTGTGAAGGCAGTATCACTTTGCCAGAAGAAGCTGTGAGGTTCCTCAGACCCCCGATATAGCTTATGTTCTAGGTATGATAATGCTTCTCAGGTAGTCTCTCAATTTAGTACCAAAATGGTTGGGACGTTATGCGGCCTAGCTTCAACATTCAGTTGTCTTTTTGTGTTGAATTTTTGACTGGGTTAACATGAGCTAATGAAAGTCAGACATTGTTTCTGCTTGTGTACCCCCATATTTTGACACAAAGGTTCATAACTGGTTTGCTTTTCGTTTTTGCCACAAGCTTTGGTTAATCAACACATGCATGAGCAATTGAGCGGTATATTATCTCAGGAGTCTTCTTTGCTGTTGCTCAACTCAGATGTAATGATGTGAAGTACAACCACCAATATTTATTTCTGGACTAAAAATTACTTGGTGCATGATGTCCGCCACGCTTTTGATCTACCTCCACATCGGTCGTGCCTTTCCCCGCGAAGTGGGACGAGGCTCGATCACGATGGCAAAGAGGAGTTTTCCAAGATGACTCACACCATGCCAAGATGTGTTTGTAAATAAGTAATTTTTCTAACTATTTAAGCTTAGTAGCAATGTCATTTTCTCTTGGTGTGGCAAAAATTATGCTGGATTTAAAGAAGAGCACATTCTTCACGGTGGTAAAATGAGATCCGATTTAATACAGAAAGTCATGATTTGTGAGGAATAGCTATATGCCTTCTTGTTGTTTTGAACTGTGTGCATAAATAGAAACTATCGAAGTATACTTTGTAACTGAGTCATGTTCTCATTTTGCAGTTATGCTAGCAGAGAGTTGAAGCTATCGAAGTATACTGAAGAGATGTGAAATTTACATCAAATGGTTCAAGAACTAGCATCTAAGGTATATTAAGATACTAATTTATAGGAATTCGGCACTGCACACTACTTTCATGTTTTTCAAGTTTTCAAGAAATTATTCAAGTCTGCTACTTCGATACTCTCAGCCGCCATCTTTGTCTCCTCACTCTAGGCAGCGGAGCTACAGCCTACACTTCTTGTCGTGCTCCCTGTGACCCGCCTACTCATCTTGATCCGAAAATCAAGGGTAATTGTAATGTAGTCCCTCTCCTCATGGTCGTTATACTTCACGTATCCTCTCAGCCGAGCCTATGCATCTGGGCTGAAGCATTGTGTAATGTGCCACATGTGTTGTGTTTGAATACCACGCAGAAGATTCATGAGGCACTTTCTGTTAATAAAATTTGGTAGGACACACGCATGGATGCTGCAGTGGAGCATGAAGTCATAGACGCACTACATTAGAGTTAAGAACTCTTGGCACAAGACTTGAAAAGGCATCCTATCCTGAATCTCTTCCTATGATATATGTGAATTGACAAAGTATGTCTTTTTAAGATTTAGATCAATTCTCACGGAATACTACATGGATGTAAATTTTGTAGTCATCAAGAAGTTGTCCATCAACCAAATACTTAACTTATTAGGATGCTTACATGAAGAACGCAGAATGCACACAAATTATATGTTGTATGACATAGATAATACTACATCAACCTTATTGGGTCTATGAAGTGTTTTTCAGTAAGTTGTCCTTGCAAAATGATAGTTTGCATCCCCAGTTTGTGACCTTATTTACTATCACACATTTTACGTATTGGGTTCGTGGAAGATGAGACACTGGCATGTGCTTCCTTCTCCTCGCCCATGATCTTGCTAGGAGCATCATCGCAACCATTGCCTATGGATCGGCGCCACTCCCTGTTGGCCATGGCTCCACCATAATCTTTGCCTGCTTTATGAGTCGACGACCAAGCATGACACCTTCCTCAGGCAACGACATCCTCCTGTATTGACGCAATCGACTCAATCCTTGACAACGACCTCGCCTCCTCTATGTCCCCATAGGTTAGATAAGCTTCCTCCTGCACTCAACAAGCACTTTCTTGTGTCTCACATTCGGTCTGATACTCTTCTGCAAACAAAACCTATTCCAGTCCATATGCCACATAGCTGCTAGAACTAAAGCAACTATGCAGAATTCTGAAGGATTTACCGATGTACTTGTATTTTTTGCTTGAAATCATATGATCAATTAAGTTCAGTACTAAAACCTTCAAGCATTAATTATTCGACTCCATTTAATGTATCTTGTGCATGATCTATTGTTGTGATATCCGTTTTCCGAAATAGCTACTTCTCTTTTCAGGTTGAAACCATTCAGTCCATAAAGCTCGACACTCTAGGCACTAGAACTTTAGGACTATCACCACTATCTGCATAGACAGATTTATGTTGATAAGAATTTGTAAGCTACATTTAACAAATCTAGCTTCAAAAGAATTTTGACAGCTAATTAGATGCATATTTCCTCATGTTACTACTACTACTCACAATGTCGAGAGGTTGAAAATAGTCAAAGTCCTACAGTTAAATATGTAAATAATGAGTATACTCTTGCTCCAATTCCCTTTTGTCCTCCCAGATTTACCATAATTTCTTGGTTGAACTGTGAACTTTTCAAAGATGGAAAGCAACTACCACCAATAGTTGTAGCTCGAAGGAACTTCTTGAACATCTCAATGAAACATACAGGGACGGTACAACTTACTAGACATGGTGATAGCCGGCGGTGGCGAGGACGACGGTGGGGCTCATGCAGCCATGAGTTACATCTTTGGTGAGGTGTTATGGGCCACAAATGTTCTTCCATGTTTGATTATGTGGTTTGCTCTACGAGGATTTGATTTGTAGTTTTTGTGATTGCCATCAAAAGAGGGAGTTTTGAGTTTTGTCTCATTCTTATGAGAGATGGTAGAGATCTTGCCTCTTTTTGATTATATATGTTGATTGCTTTGCTTATTACACCAGCAATCAGGTTCCACTTTTATGCAAATGATAATTTCAAGGGCAAGAACATGTATTTATCTTGAAAAGGAAAATTTACCTTCACTTGGAAATACCAAAGGTGTTTGCATTAGCAAATTTGGTTGTATTTTCATATGCTTTTCTTTCCAAATATATTTCTAATGTGATTGCATAGAAATGATTAGTTCAAGTTTAAAATTATATCTTCTCTTTTTATACGGGTTGATTTCTATGACCACTTTAATCTGCTCAAATCTTATAATATAATATATATCCCTAGCATTAATCTAAGAAAGAGGATGGAACTGGCAGTATTAATACTTTGCATTCTGCCTTGAGGTTTGCAACACATCTGTGCATCTCTGAATCATGATCTTATTCTCGTTCGTGCGTCGGCTAGCATGCCTGAAGCTAAGAGTTTGAACCCCTTTTCCATCGGTACGGATGATTCCCTGCGCAACAAGACAAAGGAATCCTTTCCTTTCCTAAAAAAAGTATTCCATGTGCTGCTTCATTGCAGACTGATTAAATTTATTCCTTTGTTGACTTTGCAATATATGGGCCAATTTATGATAATTAAACTTTTCCCTTTCGTATCGGTCCATTGTAGAAATGGACGGACGCGGCAACGCACGTCTTTCATGATCTAGTAATGCAGTACAGTCCCCTGGAGAGTTGGAGTGTACAGATCAGCAGCCAACGTGGTTAGTGGCAAACCAAGATGCAGTACTTTCTAGCCTTTTGTAATTGTACTTTTACTTGTTTATTAATATAGAAAATACCATAGAACGATTGTTCTACGGTTTCGGCTCAAAAAAAAGCAAACCAAGATGCAATACCATGGCGTGCAGTTAGCCAAGATGCAAAAATGATCTGGCGCGTGTGAGGAGCGCCGATTGAGTGCCAACATTGCAAACCTCTTTTTACGGTGCCGAGATCTACCGGAGACAGGAGGTTCTCCAATCAATAGAATCTTGCCATCTCAAAAGTTGTCATAAGTTGTATCTCTGTATTTCACACATTTCTTCATTTAAGCCACTGTTTTTCATTAGCTGGACCCCACTCACGTGATTTGATCAGCTAGGCCTACCCACCCACGTGATTTCAAACATGCCCCTGGCTTTACACATACGCCTGAAACCAGTTCACTTCACACACATACAGAAAATGATAGTTTATTTTTTTAAAGGATCAATCTCTCTCCCACTTTAAAGGTCAATTTCACTTTTTCTTTCTTTCAAAATAGATCAGCTACACAGCTATTTCAATTCATATGTAACTGAAATATCATTTCAACTCTTTCAAAAAACACTGCAATCATTTTGAGAAATATATAACACTCCCACATGCTAAAATAATCTAGTTTCACGACATTGTAATATAAATTGTTGCATTCCAGGGAAGTAACTACATATATTGTAGGGAAGTAATTTCATATATTTCAATACATATCTTACTGAAATAACAAATTAGAGATATGACAAATAGCAGTTTCATATATTTCAGAGAACTAATTTCATATAATTTCACAGGAATTAGTTTCACAACTTGTAACACCACATTAAATTATATTTTAATGTAGTAATTTCATAGTTTTCAATACACATCTCACTGAAATAACAAGTTACAGATAAGAGAAATAGTAGTTTCATATATTTCAGAGATCTAATTTCATATATTTTCACAGAAATTAGTTTCACAACTTGTAACACCACATTGAAATATATTTGAGGGAAGTAATTTCATAGTTTTCAATAGATATCTCACTGAAATAACAAGCTACAGATAAAATAAATAGCAATTTCATATATTTCAGAGATCTAATTTTATATATTTTCATAGAAATTAGTTTCACAACTTGTAACACCACACTGAAATATATTTGAGGGAAGTAATTTCATATTTTCATACATATCTCACTGAAATAACAAGTTACAGATAAGAGAAATAGCAGTTTCATATATTTCAGAGATCTAATTTCATATATTTTCACATAAATTAGTTTCACAACTTGCAATAACACATTGAAATATCAGTTTCACATATTTTGCTGAGCTGTTAAACGAGTGACATAAAAAAAATTCAATTTGAAGGAGTGACATATTTCATACACATACCATTTTCAGTAAATTTCACTTCTAAATGAGTGAACTTCAGAGTGAAATATTCACATCACGGATATTAAATTTCAATCCGAAGGAGTGACATATTTCATATGCATGCCATTTTTAATAAATTTCGCTTCTAAATGAGTGAAGTTCAGAGTGAAAATGACTATTACAAAGGAGTGACATAAAAATTCAATTAAAAAGAGTGAAATATTCACATCACGGATATAAGTTTCACAAATCTGCATTTCACATCACATATAGCAGTTCCACATATCCACATATCTATTTCAATTTCGGAACAACAATTTAACATATATCACACGGTCTGCTTTAAATCTTCACTTTGATTCAATTTGAGAGCTTCACTTCCATTTGCTGAATATTTTGCTAGATCCCACAACTGAAACATTTATATTTCAATTTCACAAGCATGGGGACCGTCCATCTGGTGAAGAAGCAACGGGGGGAGCTCAAATCATATAGCATGAAACGCAAATTAGGATGTTCAGAGAGA
>NC_057801.1:562056710-562064023 GCF_018294505.1 Triticum aestivum
AGAGAGAGAGAGAGAGAGAGAGAGAGAGAGATGTTAGCGGAGTTGTGCTTAGCGGAGTTGTGCTTAGCGGAGTTGTGCTTAGCGGGTGGACCAACCTTAACCGCCGCCGGCAGCTTCCTCCCCTCTCCCCTCTCCTCCTCGTTGCCACCAGAGGAGCCTCCCGTGCGCTGTGCAGCTGTGAGTGATAAGTCCCCAACGTATCTATAATTTTTTATTGTTAGATGCTGTTATATTATCATTTTTGGATGTTTTACAATCATTTTATAGTCATTTTATATTATTTTTTCGTACTGACCTATTGTCATAGTGCCCAGTGCCAGTTGCTGTTTTCTGTATATTTTTTACATCGCAGGAAATCAATATCAATCGGAGTCCAAACGCAGTGAAACCTTTTGAGGAATTTTTTTGGGCCAGAAGACATCCAGTGGGCCAGGAAAGCACCTGGGGTGTGCTCTGAGGGGAGCACAACCCACCAGGGCGCGCCTGGGGGCCCAAGCACGCCCCGGTGGGTTGTGCCCACCTCGGGTGCCCCATGAACAGCCTCTTTGCTATACAAATACCCCAATATTCCAGAAACCCTAGGGGAGTCGACGAAAATCAATTCCAGCCACCGCAGAATCCAGAAACACAAGATCCAATCTAGACACCATCTCGGAGGGGTTCATCATGTCCATTGGTGCCTCTCCGATGATGCTTGAGTAGTTCTTTGTAGACTTACGGGTCCATAGTTAGTATCTAGATGGCTTCCTCTCTCTCTCTCTCTCTCTCTCTCTCTCTCTCTTAATTATCAATACAATGGTCTCTTGGAGATCCATATGATGTAAGTCTTCTTGCGGTGTGTTTGTTGGGATCCGACGAACCCTGAGTTTATGATCAGATCTATGTTTTTATCCATGAAAGTTATTTGAGTCTTCTTTGATCTCTTATATGCGTGATTGATTATAGCCTCGTATTTTTTCTCCGTTATTTGGGTTTTGTTTGGCCAACTTGATCTATTTATCTTGCAATGGGAAGAGGTGATTTGTGATGGGTTCGACCTTATGGTGCTTGATCTCAGTGACAGAAGGGGAAACGACACATATGTATCGTTGCTATTAAGGATAACAAGATGGGGGTCTATTTCTACATAAATAGATCTTGTCTACATCATGTCATCTTTCTTATTGCATTACTTCGTTTCTCCATGAACTTAATACACTAGATGCATGATGGATAGCGGTCGATGTGTTGAGTAATAGTAGTAGACGCAGGCAGGAGTCGGTCTAATAATCTTGGGCGTGATTCCTATATAATGATCATTGCCTGGATATCGTCATGATTATTTGAAGTTCTATCAATTGCCCAACAGTAATTGTTTTCCCGCCGTTTGTTATTTTTCTCGAGAGAGGCCATTAGTGAAGCATACGGCCCCCGGGTCTCTTTTCATCATATTTGCCTTTGCGATCTATTTTTCTTTGCATTTATTTTCAGATCTATTAAACCAAAAATTACGAAAATACCTTGCTGCAATTTATTTGTTCCGCGATCTATTTATCCTATCTACCACTTTTTCCTCACGTTATTTGCCTACCTTGAGGCGCCGTACCCGAAAGGGATTGACAACCCCTTTAACACATGGGGTTGCAAGTATGTGTTATTTGTGTGCAGGTGTTATTTATATGGTGTTAGGAGGTTCTCCTACTGGTTCGATAACCTTGGAATCATCACTTAGGGAAATACCTGATGTCTACTACACAACCTTCTTCTTGTAGACATTGTTGGGCCTGCAAGTGCACATGTTTGTAGGACAGTAGCAAATTTCCCTCAAGTGGATGACCTAAGGTTTATCAATCCGTAGGAGGCATAGGATGAAGATGGTCTCTCTCAAACAACCATGCAACCAAATAACAAAGAGTCTCTTGTGTCCCCAACACACCCAATACAATGGTAAATCGTATAGGTGCACTAGTTCGGCGAAGAGATGGTGATACAAGTACAAAATAGATAGTAGATATAGGTTTTTGTAATCTGAAATAATAAAAACAGCAAGGTAACGAGCGATAAAAGTGAGCGTACACGGTATTGCAATGGTAGAAAACAAGGCCTAGGGTTCATACTTTCACTAGTGCAAGTTCTCTCAACAATAATAACATAGATAGATCATATAACAAGCCCTCAACATGCAACAAAGAGTCACTCCAAAGCCACTAATAGCGGAGAACAAACATAAAGATTATGGTAGGGTACGAAACCACCTCAAAGTTATTCTTTCGGATCAATCTATAAAAGAGTTCGTACTAGAATAACACCTTAAGACACAAATCAACCAAAACCCTAATGTCACCTAGATACTCCATTGTCACCTCAAGTATCCGTGGGCATGATTATACGATATGCATCACACAATCTCAGATTCATCCAACCAACATAAAAGTACTTCAAAGAGTGCCCCAAAGTTTCTACCGGAGAGTCAAGAACATGTGCCAACCCCTATGCATAGGTTCCCAATGTCACGAAACCCGCAAGTTGATCACCAAGACATACATCAAGTGTTCTCATAAAAGACTCAATCTGATAAGATAACTTCAAAAGGGGAAACTCAATTAATCACAAGAGAGTAGAGGGGGAGAAACATCATAAGATCCAACTACAGTAGCAAAGCTCGGGATACATCAAGATCGTGCCATAGAGGGAACACGAGAGAGAACACAAGAGAGAGAGAGATCAAACACATAGCTACTGGTACATACCCTCAGCCCCGAGGGTGAACTACTCCCTCCTCGTCATGGATAGCGCCGGGATGATGAAGATGGCCACCGGTGATGGGATCCCCCTCCGGTAGGGTGCCGGAACAGGGTCCCCGAGAGGTTTTTGGTGGCTACAGAGGCTTGCGGCGGCGGAACTCCCGATCTATCTTCCGTTCTAGAAGTTTTAGGGTACGTAGGTATATATGGGTGAAAGGAGTATGTCGGTGGAGCTACGGGGGCCCCACGAGGCAGGGGGTGCGCCCTGGGGGGTGGGCGCGCCCCCACCCTCGTGAGCACCTCCCGTATCTTCTGACGTGGGGTCCAAGTCCATCAGGTGGGTTTCCTTCCAAAAATAACTTCTCCAGTTGATTTCGTTCCGTTTTGACTCCGTCTGATATTCCTTTTCCCGGAAACACTGAAATAGGCATAAAATAGCAAATCTGGGCTGGGCCTCCGGTTAATAGGTTAGTCCCAAAAATAATATAAAAGTGGATAATAAAGCCCAATATTGCCTAAAACAGTAGATAATATAGGATGGAGCAATCAAAAATTATAGATACGTTGGAGACGTATCAAGCATCCCCAAGCTTAATTCCTGCTCGTCCTCGAGTAGGTAAATGATAAAAAAGAATTTTTGATGCGGAGTGCTAGTTGGCATAATTTCAATGTAATTCTTCTTACTTGTGATATGAATATTCAGATCAGAAAGATTCAAGACAAAAGTTCATATTGACACAAAAATAATAATACTTCAAGCATACTAATCAAAGCAATCATGTCTTGTCAAAATAGCATGGCAAAAGAAAGTTCATCCCTACAAAATCATATAGTTAGGCTATGCTTTATTTTCATCACACAAAGATGTTCCTAACTTCTATACCCCCGATGACAAGCCAAGAAATTGTTTCATACTTAAATAATCTCAAACTTTTTCAACCTTCACGCAATACATGAGCGTGAGCCATGGATATAGCACTATGGATGGAATATAATATGATGATGGGGATTGTGTTGAGAAGACAAAAAAGGAGAAAGTCTCACATTGACGAGGATAATCAACGGGCTATGGAGATGCCCATCAACTGATGTCAACATGAGGAGTAGGGATTGCCATGCAACGGATGCACTAGAGCTATGAATGCTCAACAAAATAAAACTAGTGTGTGTGCGTCCAACTCACTTGCTCATGAAGACCTAGGGCATTTGAGGAAGCCCATCGTAGGAATATACAAGCCAAGTTCTATAATGAAAAATTCCCACTAGTATATGAAAGTGATAACACATGAGACTCTCTACATGAAGAACAAGGTGCTATTTTGAAGCACAATATATGAGACTCACTAGATGAAGAACAAGGTGCTACTTTGAAGCACAAGTGTGGAAAAAGAGATAGTAGCATTACCCTTTTTTATTTATTTTCTTTTTGTTTTGGGCCTTCTTTTTTTCTTTTGGCCTTTCTCTTTTTTTTTGTTTGGGTAATGCTCTAATAATGATGATCATCACACTTCTATTGATTACAATATAAGGATTACAACTCGAAACTTAGAACAAGATATGACTCTATATGAATGCCTCCGGCAGTGTACCGGGATGGTGCAATGAATCAAGAGTGACATGTATGAAAAATAATGCATGGTGGATTTGCCACAAATACGATGTCAACTACATGATCATGCAATGGCAATATGACAAAAGTAATGTATGTCATGATGATGATAAACTGAACGGTGGAAAGTTGCATGGCAATATATCTCAGAATGGCTATGGAAATGCCATAATAGGTAGGTATGGTGGCTGTTTTGAGGAAGATATAAGGAGGTTTATGTGTGATAGAGCGTATCGTATCATGGGGTTTGGATGCACCGGCGAAGTTTGCACCAACTCTCAAGGTGAGAAAGGGCAATGCATGGTACCGAAGAGGCTAGCAATGGCGGAAAGGTAAAAGTGCGTATAATCCGTGGACTCAACATTAGTCAAAAGAACTCATATACTTATTGCAAAAATTTAGAAGTCATCAAAAACCAAGTACTATGTGCATGCTCCTAGGGGGATAGATTGGTAGGAAAAGACCATCGCTCGTCCCCGACCGCCACTCATAAGGATGCACAAGCCAGGTACACTTCATGTTTCAAATTTGTTACACAACTTTAACCATACATGCATGCTACGGGACTTGCTAACTTCAACGCAAGCATTCTTTAAATTCATAATCACCCAACTAGCATGACTTTAATATCACTACCTCCATATCTCAAAACAATTATCAAGCACCAAACTTATCTTAGTATTCAATGCACTCAAAAGAAAGTTTCACATATCTTGAATACCAAGTATATTAACATTAAGCAAATTACCATGCTCTTAATGACTCTCAAAATAATCTAAGTGAAGCATGAGAGACTAGCAATTTCTACAAAATATAACCACCGTTGTGCTCTAAAAGATATAAGTGAAGCACTAGAGCAAACGACAAACTACTCCGAAAGATATAAGACCAATGAGTAGCTAAATAATTATGCAACTAAATGAAGGCTCTCTCTCAGTAAAGAATTTCAGATCTTGATACTTTATTCAAACAGCAAGCAAAGCTAAAGAAAACTACATTGCAAGGATAGCACAACTCATGTGAAGAAGCAAAAACTTAGGCTCAACTGATACTAACTGATAGTTGTTGAAGAGGAAAGGTAGGATGCCTACCGGGGCATCCCCAAGCTTAGATGCTTGAGACTTCTTGAAATATTATCTTGGGGTGCCTTGGGAATCCCCAAGCTTGAACTTTTGTGTCTCCTTAATTCCTCTCATATCATGGTTTCTCTTCTTTTTTATCAAAAGCTTCATTCACAACAAACTCAACAAGAACTCGTGAGATAGGTTAGTATAAACCAATGCAAAACCTTATTATTTTCTACTGTAACAAATCACTAAAATTATTATTCAACATTGCATACTAAATGCCTCTGTATATTTAATACTCCTATCCTCAAATAGAATCATTAAACAAGCAAACATATGCAAACAATGCAACCATAACAGCAATCTGCCAAAACAGTACAGTCTGTAAAGAATGCAAGAGTATCAATACTTCTCTGACTCCAAAAATTATGAACTAAAATTTCCACTGTAATAAATTTATCAGATCTTAATATGCAAAACGATTCAATGTTATATCATTCTCTGACTTTTCTAGGGAATTTTTGCAACAGCGGTAAACTTTCTGTTTTCAAACAGCAACATGCATACAAGCAAAATAAGCATGGCAAAGGCTATCCTTGACTTATTTATTGAAACTAAAGATGCAAAACATTATTCTAACTAAAAGCAAGCAAAAACTAACAAAATAAAATGATGCTCCAAGCAAAACACATATCATGTGGTGAATAAAAATATAGCTCCAAGTAAAGTTACCGATGCACGAAGACGAAAGAGGGGATGCCATCCGGGGCATCCCCAAGCTTAGACTCTTGGTTGTCCTTGAATATTATCTTGAGGTGCCTTGGGCATCCCCAATCTTAGTTTCTTGCCACTCCTTATTCCATAGTCCATCGAATCTCTACCCAAAACTTGAAAACTTCAACCACACAAAACTCAACACAAAACTCGTAAGCTCCGTTAGTATAAGAAAATAAAACCACCACTTAGGTACTGTAATGAACTCATTCTAATTGATGTAATATCTACTGTATTCTAACTTCTCTATGGTTCATACCACTTAATACTAGCCATAGATTCATCAAAATAAGCAAACAACACATAGAAAACAGAATCTGTCAAAAACAGAACAGTCTGTAGTAATCTATATCAAACGTATACTTCTAGAACCCCAAAAATTATTAAATAAATTGATGGACCTGAGTAATTTGTCTATTAATCATCTGCAAAAAGAATCAACCTAAAATCACTCTCCAGTAAAAAAATGGCAGCTATTCTCGTGAGTGCTAAAGTTTCTGTTTTTCAAAGCAAGATCATATAAACTTCACCCACGTCTTCCAAAAGGTTCTACTTGGCACTTTATTGAAACAAAAGTTATAAAACATGATTACTACAGTAGCATAATCATGTGGACACACAAAAACAGTAAGGATACACTACTGGAAACAGCTACTTTGCCATCTGCCAGCTCTTTGCTGTCTGCTAGCGGACGGCAAAGAAGCTCTTTGCCATCAGCTACCCAAAAGCGGACGACAAAGAACTGGCTGATGGCAAAGTACTTCTTTGCCATCAGCCACTTCTTTGCCGTCCGCTAGCGGACGGCAAAGAAGCTTTGTCGTCGGCTAGCGGACGGCAAAGAGGAAGGGGCCCCACCGACGAGCTGGTTTAAAAAAACTTAACGGCCCCCCTATTTGCCGTCCGCTAGCGGACGACAAAGAGCAAGTGGCGGACGGCAAAGTGGGGCGGACGACAAACGTTTAGGTTACTAACGGCACCCCACCCCGCCCATCTCTCTTTGTTCGATCTGTCCCCCTCTCCTCCCCGACGACCACCGCCACCCACCACCGCCCCCTGGCCCCACCGCCCCTCGCCCCGTCGCCCCCACCACCCGCCACCACCCCGGCGTCCCGTCGCCCGCGCCGGAGCCAGGTTTGCCGC
>NC_057801.1:562064783-562072567 GCF_018294505.1 Triticum aestivum
CCCGACCCCCCGACCCCGGAACAGCACCCCGACCCCGACACGGCACCCCGACACCGACAGGACACCCCGACCACCGACACCTCCCGAAAAGGTGTTTTTTGGCTTCCAGAGGCCGACGGGGTCATATATTTGTGAATTATTAGTTAGGTCATATATTTCTCGATTTTGTTATGAAAAACATCATATATAATTGTGTTGATCGTGTAGTTTTAAATGTGCAGTTGTTTCATCGCTGTGAGGTTTGGTGTTCGACGACCTCGCCGTGCGTTTGACAAGCTCTGCCCCTTCGTTCGTGGGTGAGCACAAATGACAAGTCCTCCTCCCCCATTAATAATTTGATCTATTCCGATGAAACTTGATAGCTAGCTATATATGTGTCTTGAATCATCAGTATGCGTAACCAATATGTGTCTCCCGTTCGAAAGCGTCATAGTTATAAATATGCATGCATTTGCATATTTATAACCTTGATTCTTTCAAATTGTCCAACGCTATCCATGGACAGCCCGAGTATGTGTAGATTGGGTTCATTTTCCCATATGCTTTGCTCCGGATCCGACGCATAAATTTCGTCAGTGCCTCCCCTGTTGTTCTCTGGGTACACATCCTCTCAGTTTATTGCAGAGACGTGTATCAGGAGAACAGCGGGGAGGTGCTGCCGAAATTTTGCGCCGGATCCGGAGCATAGCATGGGAAAATGAACTCAATCTACACATACACGAGTGGGATTAGGACCTATCATTACCTATTAGAGTGTAGGTTGCATGGACGTAATAAAATTGACAAAATAGATAAACTGATGAATATATACATGGTGAATTACATATATAATTGTTATGTGTCCAGTAGCTCTGAAAGTCAAGATGAGTGACCGTGCGTGGACGTATACCGGTCACACTGGTCAGAACAAATGGAGCGCTGAATGGTTCACAAAAACCAAGGGGTTTGTGCAAGCCGCATTTGCAAATGGCCAAAAGAAAACCTGGTGCCCCTGTTTCCGGTGCGGCAATTGGGAAAAGAAGACAGAGGCTGAAATGGGCAAACACCTGCAGAAGAGTGGTTTTACGCCCGATTATACAGTGTGGACATTTCATGGTGAGTCTGCCCAACGTGACCGAGCTGAGGTGGATCATCGTTGCACCGACGAGCATGGTACCGGGATGGAAAACATGGTGCAAGGCTATGATGATGCTCGGGATTCAGACGAGGAGATGGAGGAATCTGCAAAGGCTTTCAATGAAATGTTGGAGTCTTCAAAACGTCCGCTCCACGAGCACACTGAGCTTTGTCAGTTGGATGCCATCTCACAAGTAATGGCTCTGAAGGCTCAGTTCAACTTGGGCAGAGAATGCTATGATGCAATTATGACAGTATTTGGACGCTTTCTACCCAAAGGCCATGTAATGCCTGCAAAGCTGTACCAGTCGGACAAAATCCTCCGTGCACTGAAGATGCCCTATGAGAAGATACATGCCTGTGAGAAAGGATGTGCCTTATTTAGGCTTGACTATGCGGACTTGAACTATTGTCCCATTTGCAAGTCTTCTAGGTATATTGTGGTAGACAACGGTATGGGTGAGAAGACACAAACCAAAATCCCCGTTAGTGTTCTTTGGTATATGCCAATCGTACCAAGACTTCAACGTCTTTTCATGGTCGAAGAGACGGCCAGAGAGATGACATGGCACAAAATAGGCAAATGAACCGAACTAGATGCAGATGGGAATCTGATGATGGTACACACATCGGATGGTGTTGCGTGGAAAAAGTTTGATGAATTACATGCTGACAAAGCGGCAGATCCGAGGCATCCTCGAGTCGGCATCAACACAGATGGGTTCAATGTGTTTGGTATGACGGCAGCCCAATACAGTTGTTGGCCCGTATTTGTCTTTCCACTCAATCTCCCCCCGGACAGATTATGCGAAGAAAGAACATTTTCCTGACGTTCATAATTCCAGGACCCAACTATCCGGGCAAAAATATGAATATGTACATGCAGCCGCTTAAGGACGAATTGCAAGAAGCCTGGGATAATGGGTTCAAGATATACGACGCCTTTAGCAAATGGAACTTCATAATGCGTGTCTGGTACATGTACTCGACGCATGACTTGCCGACGTATGCGCTATTCGTTGGCTGGTGTGTGCATGGAAGATTCCCGTGCCCCACATGCAAGGGAGCTCTTGAGTTTCGTTGGCTTCAGACTGGTCGCAAGTTTTCTTGCTTCGATATGCATAGACAATTCCTAGATCCTCGCCATAAGTTCAGGAAAGACAAGAAGAACTTCATCAGGGGTAGAGTTGTCAAAAACTCTGCACCACCTGCATTGACATGCCAACAGACCCTGGATTAGTTAAACGCTCTCGAGCCAGATCCACAACGTCCAGGGTACTTCAAGGGGTATAATACTAAGCACGCGTGGACTCACAAAACATGCTTATGGGATCTGCCTTACTTCAAAGACCTCCTTTGCCCACACAACATCGACGTGATGCACACTGAGAAGAATATCGCCGAGGCACTTTTTGGTACATTGTTCGGCATAGATGGGAAGTCAAAGGATAATACTAAGGCTAGAGTCGATCTGGAGGTGCTATGTGATAGGCCGTTACAAAACATGAAAGAACCGAAAGGAAAGCAGAACTGGACAAAGCCAAAGGCATGGTTCAATCTTGGAAGGCCAGCTATGAGGGAAATTCTCTTGTGGGTGCAACAACAGTTGATGTTCCCCGATGGGTATGCAGCGAATCTAAAGAGGGGAGCGAATCTTGATAAACTGGAGATATTTGGTCTCAAGAGTCATGATTGGCACATATGGATTGAGCGGGTAATGCCGGTGATGTTGCGTGGCTTCATCCCTGAGGATGAATGGCTAGTACTGGCAGAACTCAGCTATTTCTTCCGTGTTCTTTGTGCAAAGAACTATCGCCTGGCGTGGTAGAAGAAATGGAAGAGTTGGCCCCGGAGTTGATCTGCAAGTTAGAGAAGATCTTTCCACCGGGCTTCTTTAATCCAATGCAGCATTTGATTTTGCATCTCCCGACCGAGGCAAGATTGGGGGGGCCCGTGCAAAATCGTTGGTGCTACCCAACTAAGAGGATGCAGAAGACGCTTCGAGAAAAATGTAAAAATAAACGTAGAATTGAAGCATTGATGGCTGAGGCATTCATCACAGAGGAGGCGACAAACTTCGTAACAGCGCACTACGAAGCCAAAAATCGTCATTTGCATAATCCGAAGCCTCGGTACAATGCTGACGAGCCTAAAAAGGGTGGATCCAACCTCAGCCTATTCAAAGGGAATCTCGCACCAGCTAGTGTTTCACATCCAGTATCTTTGGATAACGAAGAATGGCGGACCATTTCGTTGTATATCTTCAACAACCTGATAGAAGTGCGGCCGTACATCGAGTAAGTTCTTGGTACATTGTTTCGCAACTTCTATTTCCTTTGAACTACTCTTATTCCTGGATATGTCATATAGTCGATACGTCGCCATATTCTCGTATGGAGCGGAGATCCAAAAGGATTCCGTCGAAGAGTATGAGCTTCTCACAAAGCAAGGAGGTGGCTATCCCGGTTTCATCTCTTGGTTCAAACAAATGGTAATTTCTATTAGACAATTTCATTACATTCGCTAATTTGTGCATAATGCAACAATCCCCTTTCATATTAAACTTGTAGGCTAATTCAGAGTCTATGGACGCCGAATTGAGACAAGTCGCTAATGGTTTTGACTATAAGGTCCGTTCATTTGACAAGTACGACATCAACGGGTATCGCTTTCGTACCTATGGCAAAGAGCTATCTATGGACGACCGAAAGTCTACAAATTGTTGTGTATCTGCTATCGGCGAAGGAGATACTGAGTATTATGGGAGAGTTGAAGCAATTTATGAACTTCTGTTCTATGGTGAAAACCCACTGAATGTCGTAGTCTTCAAATGTTATTGGTTTCAGCCGAAGGAGACTAGAAGGACTCATGAACATATAGGGCTAGTTGAAATCAACCAAAGCACTCATTTAGATGTTCCTGATGTCTATATTATGGCTCAACAGGCGACCCAAGTATTCTATCTACCATGGGCCTGCCAAACTAATCCAAATCTGAAAGGTTGGGATGTCGTTTATGAAGTGCCGCCACGTGCTAGACTTTCTCCCCCAAAGGAAGAGGATTATGAACCTCACATTAACCCAGACACATATGAAGGAGAATTCTTCCAAGAGACACGTCTTTCCAAAAAGCGTTTCAAGAACCGCTATACTTCACCCCAAAACATTGAAGTAGACAGCGACAATGAATCCGACATCACCCCAGAGGAGGAACAAGAAGAGCCGGAACAAGAAGAGGTTACTGCTGCGGATGACCTGTCAATGCTTGACTGATTACGTCAAGGTGGCCTTGCACATGTTGATGCCAATGAACCTTATGATCCCATCATTGATTATAGTGATGATGATGATTATGCATTTATTGATGATACTGATCGAGATTATTAGTAGTGTCAGGTATTCAATTTTTTTATGTTGTACTTGATGATGATACACTTAAGTGATATACATATTATTATTCATGTCGGTACTTTTTTTTATGTTGTACTAATTTTGTTTATTCGTTGTCATGGCAGGTGTTGAAAGATGGTGGGCGCTGGTCAGGAGCGCACCGAGGCCCCTTCTTCGTCGGCGCTTGCAAGGTCTTCCATTCCACCCGCACCTCTCCGCCGAGCGTTGCTGGACAGTATGGCGACACCGCCGGGCCCTTCTTCGTCGACCGCGGTGCCCAGCAGGGGACGAGGTAAGAAGAAGAGAGGAGGTGGAGCACGTGGTCGCGGGAGAGGAGGTAGGGTGACTCTTACGGCGCCTTCCTCGCCACCGCCCCCAGCTGTTTCACCCGAGCACGTGACTGCTAGGGTGGACTCGGCTGAGGAGGAGGCTGCATGAACTTCGGTCCACGAGCCTCCGGTCCACGGGTCTTCGGCCCACAAGCCTCGGGTCGACGGGCCTTCGGCCCACGAGACCCCGGAGGAGCACACGTCTGGATGGGGTACCTGGTCGGGTCAGCCTGAGGATGGCGGGGAGCCGAGTGGCCATGCTGATGATGGCGGGGAGCCGACTGATGAGGAGGAGGAGGAGGGGGGCAACGTCTACCAGCGTGGTGCTACACGGCTCCCGTCCGTGCCGGCGACCCGCGAGCAGAGGTGGTTGATTTTCCCTGATGGGGAGAGGTAAGTGCATTTAATCTTTTTGTACCTTCTGCATTCACGTTTCTTCAAATAACTGATATGTTGGCCTTGTCATGCTGCAGGGGTTGGGACCACCATGAAAGTGTCCGCCGGCCCAACTCCGTCCTTGGAGTTCTGATTCGGCAAAACTTCCCGGGGTTTGTCACGTTGCCTGGTGAGGGTCGGCTTCCAGAGGTTGGATTGACTTGGGAGCACTACTTGGCTGCCCCGGCCCCGCCGGGTGAGATTATCGACGGTGTCTTGTGCAAGACGAGGGCAGACGTCGTGATCAGAAAGTTCTGGGTAATTGCTCCTTTACGCAATTTAAAATCTTCAACTAGCTAGTTATTAATTGTACTAATCAATATTGTCTCATTTGATTGCAAACATTCTACAGGTGTGAGGAGGGATACGAGGAGGAGGCGGATCATGTTATCCACAAGGAGTGCAAGCGCCTACTTCAGAACTTACGGCATGAGGTTCGGATGCAGGCTGTTCGAGACTACTACGCCGGGCGTGGTATCAAGAAGCCCAAGCAGGAGTGCCGCGATAAGTTCTTGAGTAAGGAGAAGTACATGAAGGTAATTCTTAAGGCCTTGTACTTACTTCCTTCATTTAGTAATTCATAGCCTTAGCGCTCAAGTTTCTATTTGCTAACTTAGGCCCCTCCGAGATGGTGTGCGGATCGGATGGATTGTTGGGAGGTGTTGGTCAATGCGTGGTGCTCAGAAGAATGGCTGGCCACCCACAAAGAGGCCAAGGACAAACATGCCCAAATGGAAGGTGTGCCACACCACCAAGGCAGCTCCAACTTATTTCAGTACGGGCGGAACTGGGTATGTGGTTTGCTTCATGATTCATGCAATTCATTCATCATGCTAGCTTTAGCCCTTTAATTACTAATTTACTTTGTTTCTCTCTTTCAGGCACGCTACAATAAGGCGGATAAGGTGCCAGAGGTGTATGACCTGTATGCCATGGCCCACACTGGCCCTTACAAGAAAGTCAAGGCATTCTCTGCGTCTGACCTCGATGATCCAAAGAACTTCACCAACATCTCCGCCCACGAGAAGCTCGTGAAATATAGAGATCAGGGGAAGGCGAGGAAAGGGGAGGACTTTAACCCGAGCCAGGGTCCCATTGATACAGAGCTGCTGATGATATCTGGTGGCGGGAGGTCCCATGGCTCCATAGTCATGGGAGATGGACTTATCCGTTGTCCTAGCACTCTCCCGGAGATCAAGGCGCGCCAGTCGAGCTCCGCTCCTGAGATAAGGCCTCGTGAACGGCCAGTCCAACTCGCCATCAAGGTTAGTTATACGTACTCAGGTATCTTTCTCCATTACATTGTGTGCGCTTCCATCAATGATTACAAATGGTCATGTGAGTGGTGTTGCAGGCTGCTATACAGAGTGAGAGAGATAGAACAGAGAAACTTTTGGCGGAGGCAGCGGAGAGGCAGCGGGAGTTGGAGGAGAAGACGACAAAGATGTTGGAGGAGGAGAGGGCATGGAATGACATGCAGGCAAGGGCCATGTACGAGCTCCTTGTGGTAAGTTTCTTCTGCAGATTACTTGCTAGTCTTAACATTTGAGTCTCATTACTAACTAGTATGACTCTGTTGTGAAAACCAAATGTGCAGTCTGTGTGCGAGAAGTTCGGTCAGACCGCTCCGCCGATGCCAGTGATTGCTCCTGGGAGCACAGTGAGTTTAATTTGAATGGACATTACTTGCTTGTCTTAACATTTGAGTGTCATAATGCTAACGAGACATTGGAAATGATCTTTGGTGCAGCTTAACTCCAGAAACGCATCGCACGATCCTTCTCCAGCTACCGGCGCGAGCCAGCCCACTCCTTCTCCAGCTACCGGCGTGAGCCAGCCCGCTCCTACACCTCCGTGATCACGGTAAGTTTCTCTAGGGTTTTGCTTAACAAATGCATAAAGACCTAGACTTAGCTTTATTTCCTCCAATATGCTTACCATAATGACCTAGAGTTAGCTTCTTTTCCTCCAAAATGACTTAATAAGCTTACTGACCTCATAAACCATCCATTCTACCTAAGTTAGCTCTAAAATGACTCATTTTACCTTAGTTAGCTTACAAGTGATCCAATTTATCCAAGTTAGCTCGAAAATGACCCATTTTACGTAGATTAGCTCCTAAATGATCCATTTTACCTACATTAGCTTTAAAATGACCCATTCCACCTAGGTTAGCTCCAAAATGACCCATTTCACCTAAGTTAGCTAAAAACGATCCATTTTACCTTAGTTAGCTCAAAAACGTGGCATTTCACCTAGGTTAGCTCATAAACGACCCATTTGACCTAGGTTAGCTCATAAATGACCCATTTCACCTAGGTTAGCTCATAAACAACCTATTTCACCTAGGTTAGCTCATAAACGACCCATTTCACCTAGGTTTGCTCATAAACGACTCATTTCACCTAACTTAGCTCATAAACGACCCATTTCATCTAGGTTTGCTCATAAACGACTCATTTCACCTAACTTAGCTCATAAACGACCCATTTCACCTAGGTTAACTCATAAACAA
>NC_057801.1:562073051-562087784 GCF_018294505.1 Triticum aestivum
ATTTCACCTAGGTTTGCTCATAAACGACTCATTTCACCTAACTTAGCTCATAAACGACCCATTTCACCTAGGTTTGCTCATAAACGACTCATTTCACCTAGGTTTGCTCATAAACGACCCATTTCACCTAGGTTTGCTCATAAACGACCCATTTCACCTAGGTCTGCTCATAAACGACCCATTTCACCTAACTTAGATCCAAAAAGATCCATTTCACCTAGGATAGCTCATAAACTACCCATTTCACCTAGGTTAGATCATATACGATACATTTCACCTAAGTTAGCTAATATATGGCATATACTTCTTCTTCTAGTCTTCTTCTTCTATTCTTTTTCTTCTAGTCTAATTCTTCTTCTAGTCTTCTTTTTCTAACTTTCTTATTTGTCATTTTGCAGGTTTCATTCACTTCACGGAAGCCAGCTTCCTATGATGGATTGCTTGCTTTTTCCTGTTTTTTCCTTTGATGCACTTGTATTCTGCTGGCTTGCTATGAAGAAACTTTGCATATTGTAATATGTATGGATCGATGGAACTATGTGATGGATATATATGTGATGTGAAATTTTTGATGGATATATATGTGATGTGATGGAACTATGTGATGGATATATATGTGCTGTGAAATTTTTGTTGTGATAATTGTTGGATATAAGAAAAAAAGAAAAAAAAAAGAGCCAGTGCAGGCTCTTTGCCGTTAGCGGCAGACGGCAAAGACCCCTTTGCCGTCGGTGGCAGATAGCAAAGGGGGCACGTGGCGCCCACCTGTGATTCCTGGGGTGGACCATTTGGCCAATTTGCAGACAGTGGCGGACGGCAAAGCCTGGCTGACGGCAAAGACTTCGCCTTTGCCGTCCGCCGGGCGGACGGCAAAAAAAAAACGGGCGCTGAGGTATTACTGATGTCACCTGGCGGACGGCAAAGAGGCGCACTAATTTGCCGTCCGCTGGCGGACGATAAAGGCCGCCGTTAGCCGCCTAACGGAGTGACAATGGCGGACGTGCCACATTTTGCCGTCCCCCCTCTTTGCCGTCCGCCGCTGTAGGCAAAGGGCTCTTTGCCGTCCGCCTTGGAAAGCAGACGGCAAAGGACCTGTTTGCCGACCCTATCTTTGCCGTCCGTGTTTGCCGTCCGCGGCGGACGGCAAAGTGCTTTGCCGTCAGCCGTCCCTGCCTTTGCCGTCCGCCATGGCAGATGCAAAGTACTGGATTCCTATAGTGATAAATATTGGGTTGTCTCCCAACAAGCACTTTTCTTTAATGCCTTTTAGCTAGGCATGATGATGGCAATGATGCTCACATAAAAGATATGGATTGAAACATAAAGAGAGCATCATGAATCATATGACTAGCATATTTAAGTCTAACCCACTTCCTATGCATAGGGATTTTGTGAGCAAACAACTTATGGGAACAATAATCAACTAGCATAGGGAGGTAAAACAAGCATAGCTTCAAAAATTGAAGCACAAAGAGAGGAAACTTGACATTATTGCAATTCCTACAAGCATGTGTTCCTCTCTCATAATAATTTTCAGTAGCATCATGAATGAATTCAACAATATAACCAGCACCTAAAGCATTCTTTTCATGATCTACAAGCATAGAAATTTTACTACTCTCAACATAAGCAAATTTCTTCTCGTGAATAGTAGTGGGAGCAAACTCAACAAAATAACTATCATGAGATTGAAAATTAAGATCAAGATGACACGTTTCATGGTTATCATTATTCTTTAAAGCATACGTGTCATCACAATAATCATCATAGATAGGAGGCATGCTTTCATCATAGTAAATTTGCTCATCAAAGCTTGGGGGACAAAAAATATCATCTTCATCAAACATAGCTTCCCCAAGCTTGTGGCTTTGCATATCATTAGCATCATGGATATTCAAGGAATTCATACTAACAACATTGCAATCATGCTCATCATTCACATATTTTATGCCAAGAATTCTATGTAATTCTTCTTCTAGTACTTGAGCACAATTTTCCTTTCCATCATACTCACGAAAGATATTAAAAAGGTGAAGCGTATGTGTAAACTCAATTCCATTTTTTTGTAGTTTTATTTTATAAAATAAACTAGTGATAAAACAAGAAACAAAAAGATTCGATTGCAAGATCTAAAGATATACCTTCAAGCGCTAACCTCCCCGGCAACGGCGCCAGAAAAGAGCTTGATGTCTACTACACAACCTTCTTCTTGTAGACGTTGTTGGGCCTGCAAGTGCACAGGTTTGTAGGACAGAAGCAAATTTCCCTCAAGTGGATGACCTAAGGTTTATCAATCCGTAGGAGGCGTAGGATGAAGATGGCCTCTCTCAAACAACCCTGTAACCAAATAACAAAGAGTCTCTTGTGTCCCCAACACACCCAATACAATGGTAAATTGTATAGGTGCACTAGTTCGGCGAAGAGATGGTGATACAAGTACAAAATAGATAGTAGATATAGGTTTTTGTAATCTGAAATAATAAAAACATCAAGGTAACGAGCGATAAAAGTGAGCGTAAACGGTATTGCAATGGTAGGAAACAAGGCCTAGGGTTCATACTTTCACTAGTGCAAGTTCTCTCAACAATAATAACATAGATAGATCATATAACAAGCCCTCAACATGCAACAAAGAGTCACTCCAAAGCCACTAATAGCGGAGAACAAACGTAGAGATTATGGTAGGGTAAACCACCTCAAAGTTATTCTTTCAGATCAATCTATAAAAGAGTTCGTACTAGATTAACACCTTAAGACACAAATCAACCAAAACCCTAATGTCACCTAGATACTCCATTGCCACCTCAAGTATCCGTGGGCATGATTATACGATATGCATCACACAATCTCAGATTCATCCAACCAACATAAAAGTACTTCAAATAGTGCCCCAAAGTTTCTACCGGAGAGTCAAGAACGTATGCCAACCCCTATGCATAGGTTCCCAATGTCACGAAACCCGCAAGTTGATCACCAAGACATACATCAAGTGTTCTCATAAAAGACTCAATCCAATAAGTTCAAAAGGGGAAACTCAATTCATCACAAGAGAGTGGAGGGGGAGAAACATCATAAGATCCAACTACAATAGCAAAGCTCGGGATACATCAAGATCGTGCCATAGAGGGAACACAAGAGAGAACACGAGAGGGAGAGATCAAACACATAGCTACTGGTACATACCCTCAGCCCCGAGGGTGAACTACTCCCTCCTCATCATGGATAGCGCCGGGACGATGAATATGTCCACCGGTGATGGGATCCCCCTCCAGCAGGGTGCCGGAACAGGGTCCCCGAGAGGTTTTTGGTGGCTACCGAGGCTTGCGGCGGAGGAACTCCCAATCTATCTTCTGTTCTGGAAGTTTTAGGGTACGTAGGTATATATGGGTGAAAAGAGTACGTCGGTGGAGCTACGGGGGCCCCAGGGGGCGCGCCCTGGGGGTGGGCGCGCCCCCCACCCTCGTGAGCACCTCCCGTATCTTCTGACATGGGGTCCAAGTCCATCAGGTGGGTTTCCTTCCAAAAATAACTTCTCCAGTTGATTTCGTTCCGTTTTGACTCCGTCTGATATTCCTTTTCCTCGAAACACTGAAATAGGCATAAAACAGCAAATCTGGGCTGGGCCTCCGGTTAATAGGTTAGTCCCAAAAATAATATAAAAGTGGATAATAAAGCCCAATATTTCCTAAAACAGTAGATAATATAGCATGGAGCAATCAAAAATTATAGATACGTTGGAGACGTATCAATACCTACCTCGCTATACTGCATCATCCCTTCCTCTTGGGGGAAATACCGACGTAGTTCTAGCAGACATCAAAAGGAATTTCTAGCGCCGTTGCCGCGGAGGATCTTCAACATCAACCAGGTTCCTAATCACAAATCTCATCTCCTCGGAATTTATATTATTTGCCATTTGCCTCTCGTTTTCCTCTCCCCCACTTCACAAAAATTTGCCGTTTTATTCACCCTCTTTTACGTTTGTCGTTTTCTCGTCAGATCTGTTTTTGAGTGCAATCTAGTTGTGAAGTCATCATAAATCAAGAGAACACCAAGTTGTGTGATTTCTCAAATACCAACATCAATGATTTTATTAGCACTATGATTGCTCCTCCCGCCACTAGTGTAGAGTCTTATGATATTAATACTACTTTGCTAAATCTTGTCATGAAAGATCAATTTGCCGGTACTCCTAATGAGTATGACGCATTCCATCTTAACACGTTCGTGGAATTATGCGATATGCAAAAGAAAAAAGATGTGTACAATGATGTTGTAAAGTTGAAATTATTTCTGTTTTCTTTGTGAGATCGTGCAAAAATTTGGTTTTCTTCTTTGCCTCGCAATAGTATCGATTTTTGGAACAAGTGCAAGGATGCTTTTATTACTAAGTATTTTCCTCCCACAAAAATTATTTTCCTTAGAACCCAGGTCATGAATTTCAAGCAAGTTGAACATGAGCATGTTGCACAATCTTGGGAAAGGATGAAATTGATGTTAAGGAATTGACCAACTCATGGGTTAAATCTTTGGATGATCATTTTATGCGGGATTGAATTTTGTTTCTCGTAATCTTTTAGATTCCGCCGCGGGGGGTACTTTTATGGAAATTATTTTGGGTGAAGTTGCTAAATTGCAAGACAATATTATGGCAAATTACCCACAACGGCATACCGAAAGAGCTCCTACTAGTAAAAAAATCAATTCGGTAGAAGAAATAAATTCTTTGAGTGAAAAAATTGATGCTCTTATGAAGTTGGTTGCCAATAAAAGTTCTCCTATTGATTTTAATGGCGTGCCTTTGTCTACTCTGATTGAGCAAAATAGTCATGCCATAGATGGGAATTTTGTCTCGCGAAACAATCTCAATAACAATGCTTATAAAGGTAATTTTAATCCTAGGCCTTTTCCTAGTAATTCCTTTAATAATTATGGTAATTCCTATGGTAATCGTACTTATAATAATAATAGAAACACATCTGATCTTGAGAACAATATTAAAGAATTTATCAATACTCAAAAAGCTTTCAATACTTTGATAGAAGAAAAGTTGAATAAAGTTGATGATTTGTCTAGAAGTATTGATAGAATTTCTCATGATGTAAAAACTCTCAAGATTAAAATATTTGTGCCTGAAGTTGAAGAATCCATTAAAGCTATTTATGTTTCCATGGATGAAAGTAAGAAAAGAACCGCTATGCTTAGAGCTAAAAGAGAATTTCTAGAAAGAGTGTTTTCTAGTGATTATTTTCATAAAAGTGATGAAGATCTTAAAATGATTGGTGTTTCTTCTACTGATTCTTTGTTTAGTAAAATAAAGATTGATGAAAAAGGGACTGCAGAAGAGTCAACTTTAGGTAGAGGATGTCCCTACGATTTAGAGGGTGAAAATCTTGTCAAAAAATTGATAAAAGTGTGTTTGAATAGGTCAAGACTTTAACTAGTGATGTGCCCTCTATTTTGGATTACAAAGACTTTAATTATGATAGTTTCTCTTTGGTTGATTGTATTTCTTTGTTACAATCCATGACAAATTCACCCCATGCTTATGAACAAAATAAAGCTTTTACTAAACATATTGTTGATGCTATGATGAAAGCTTTTGAAGAAAAGTTGGAATTGGAAGTTTCAATTCCTAGAAAATTGCATGATGAGTGGGAACCTACTATCAAATTCAAGATTAAAAATTATGAGTGTTTTGCTTTATGTGACTTGGGTGCTAGTGTTTCTACAATTCTGAAATCTTTATGTGATGTGCTTGGTCTTACCGATATTGAAGAATGCTCTTTAAATTTGCACTTGGCGGATTCTACTATTAAAAAGCCTATGGGAAGAATTAATGATGTTCTTATTCTTGCAAATAGGAATTATGTGCCCATAGACTTTATTGTTCTTGATATTGATTGCAATCCGTCTTGTTCAATTATTCTTGGTAGACTGTTTTTACATACTATTGGTGCCGTGATTGATATGAAAGAAGGCAATATTAAATTTCAATTTCCACCAAGGAAGGGAATTGAACACTTCCTTTGAACAAGAATTAGGCCACCATATGAATAAATCATGAGGGCATCTTATGGATCTAGAACCAAAGATGGCAAAACTTAGATGCTACGCGTTATGCGTAGCTAGGGGCGTAAAACGATAGCGCTCGTTGGGAGGCAACCCAACTTGTATCTTTTTGATTTTTGGTTTTCTTGATGTTTTCAATAAAATACCCAACTATATATATTGTTAGATGTGTTTTTGTGGTTTAAATTAGTGTTTGTGCCAAGCAAGGCCTTTGGGTTGATTTGGGTGAATGTTGATTTGATCTTGCTGAAAAACAGAAACTTATGCACTCACAAAAATAGTTTTCATAAATCATAGAAACGTTATTTTGAGTTGATTATGTTTTAAGCAGATTAATATACAAATTATCCAGGTTTGCTTAATTTCTCAAGATTTATGGAGTTACAGAAGTATTAGAAATATCCAGATTGCCACAGACTGTTCTATTTTTGTCAGATTCTGTTTTCTTTGCGTTGTGTTCTTGTTTTGATGATTCTATGGTTTTATTTAATGAGTTTTTGCCATAGAAAATTTGGAATACATTAGATATAATGCAAAAACAAAATATGAATAGGTTTTCAATAGTACTTATAGTAGTGGTTTACTTTCTTATACTAACGGATCTCACGAAGGTTCTGTTGGGTTTTATGTGATTGAAGTTTTCAAGTTTTGGGTGATCTCACAATGGATGAAGGAATAAGGATTAGCAAAAGGCTAAGCTTGGGGATGCCTGAGGCAGCCCAAGATAATATTCAAGAAGTAGCAAGCAACTAAGCTTGGGTATGCCCCCGAGTGGCATCCTCGCTTTCTTCTAACAACCATCGGTATTTTACTTTAAGCTATATTTTTATTCGTCACATATTGTGAGTTTTGCTTGGAGCATCTTGTATGATATGAGTCTTTGCTTGTTTTGCTTTGTGTTTTAAGTGTTGAATCCTTGTTGAACGCATCTTTTTGAGAGAGCCAAAAATTATGTTATGATTGCTCCTATGCTTCACTTAAATTTTTAGAGCCATGGATTTTCTCTAGTGCTTTACCTAAATCTTTTTGAGCATGGTGTGCTTTGTTATTTTTGAAGAAATTCTCTCATGCTTCACTTAGATTTATTTGGGAGTTAGTAAATTTTTCAAAAATTCTTTCTTGCTTCACTTAGATTATTTTGAGAGAAAGAAAAGTTATGCTCATGTTCTTCACTTATATTTGTTTGAGCTTATCAAAAGCAACATATGAAAATAGTCCCAAAGTGATAGATATCCAAGGAGGATATAATAAAAACTTTCATGAAGATCATTGGATAAAATAAACTTGATTCTTAGTAATGGTTTTGAGATATGACGATATGATATGTGAGTCATGTTGATGAGTAATTGTGCTTTAGTAAGAATATTGATGTTAAGGTTTGTGGTTCCCTATGCAAGCACGAAAGTCAATAGTTATGCAATGAAATTTATATCCTACTTATGGTGCATTATTCAGTGTTACTTATGCTTAATGCTTGGGTACGAGATTTTCCACTTTTTGGTTGGTCGCTTCTCAATATTTTTCTAGCCTTCATTTTGCACTAAGTGTGATCGCTACTTGTGCATCCAATACCCTTTAAACCACTTTTGCCATATGAGTCCACTATACCTACCTATATGCGGTATTTCCATGTCGTTCTAAGCAAATTTGCATGTGCCATCTCTAACTTTCAAAATAAATTTCTCTTTTGTGTGCTCTACCGCTCGCGAGGCAGTGAAGGGTGGCCAATATTTTCTATGCTAGATGTGTTATTCTCACGATGAGTGTTTATTCACTTGTCATTGAATGAGAGTACGACAAAGGTATTAGGGATGCCCAGTCCCGAAATTAAAAATGAATTTACTTTATGTTGTCAAATAATAAATTCCTTGGAAAGTGTTGGTAGGGAGGGCAACCGTCGATTCGGCTAGCCATGAAAAGTGAAAGTAATGGTGGAAAAAGGAATAAACTTTATTTTCTGTTTGGTAACCGCCTATGATGTATCTAGTATGGAAAGTGTTGGGAGCTCTAAGTCGTTTTCATTGGTGGGAAAAGTATGCCTCTCAAAAATGTTTTTATCTCTCAGTTTAAGCTTTGAGCTCTGACACCTCTACAAACCCCTACTTCCCTCTATGAAGGGCCTTTCTTTACTTATGCAATTTTTATTTTGAATTTGAGTCTCCATTCTCTCTTATAAAGCACCAACTAAGAGGCACTATGATCATATTTAAGCATTGGGTGTAGTTAATATTCGAGTATGTTTCATGAATGGATCAATGATTGAGCATAATGGGCTAGGGATAACTTGCTTTAGTGTCGATATTTTGAAAGACATGGTTGCTTGTTGGTATACTTGAGTATCAAAGTCTTCATGTCAAAATTAGACTATTGCTTTGAATCGTATAAAAGTCCAAATGTCCATGCTATAAAGAAAATAAATGTGATGAACATGTTAGGCAGCATTCCACATCAAAAATTCTGTTTTTATCATTTACCTACTCGAGAACGAGCAGGAATTAAGCTTGGGAATGATGATACGTCTCCAACGTATCTATAATTTTTGATTGTTCCATGCTGTTATATTATCATTCTTGGATGTTTTACAATCATTTTATAGTCATTTTATATCATTTTTGGTACTAACCTATTAACATAGTGCCCAGTGTCAGTTGTTGTTTTCTGCATGTTTTTTACATCGCAGGAAATCAATACCAAATAGAGTCCAAACGCAGCTAAACTTTTTGAGGATTTTTTTGGTCCAAAAGACATCCAGTGGGCTAGGAAAGCAACTGGGGGTGCTCCAAGGGGAGCACAACCCACCAGGGCGTGCCTAGGGGCCCAAGCACGCCCCGGTGGGTTGTGCCCACCTCGGGTGCCCCCTGAACCGCCTCTTTGCTCTATAAATACCCCAATATTCCAGAAACCCTAGGGGAGTCAACAAAAATCAATTTCAGCCACCGCAGAGTACAGAAACACAAGATCCAATCTAGACACCATCTCGGAGGGGTTCATCATGTCCATTGATGCCTCTCCGATGATGCGTGAGTAGTTCTTTGTAGACCTACGGGTCCATAGTTAGTATCTAGATGGCTTCCTCTCTCTCTCTTGATTATTAATACAATGGTCTCTTGGAGATCCATATGATGTAAGTCTTTTGGTGGTGTGTTTGTTGGGATCCGATGAACTTTGAGTTTATGATCAGATCTATGTTTTTATCCATGAAAGTTATTTGAGTCTTCTTTGATCTCTTATATGCGTGATTAATTATAGCCTCATATTTCTTCTCCGTTATTTTGGTTTTGTTTGGCCAACTTGATCTATTTATCTTGCAATGGGAAGAGGTGCTCTGTGATGGGTTCGATCTTACGGTGCTTGATCCCAGTGACATAAGGAGAAACGACATGTATGTATCGTTGCTATTAAGGATAACAAGATGGGGTCTATTTCTACATAAATAGATCTTGTCTACATCATGTCATCTTTCTTATTGCATCACTCTGTTTCTCCAGGAACTTAATACACTAGATGCATGATGCATAGCGGTCGATGTGTGAAGTAATAGTAGTAGATGCAGGCAGGAGTCGGTCTACTAATCTTGGGCGTGATGCCTATATAATGATCATTGTCTGGATATCGTCATGATTATTTGAAGTTCTATCAATTGCCCAACAATAATTGTTTTCCCACCTTTGCTATTTTTCTCGAAAGAAGACTAGTGAAACCTACGGTCCCCGGGTCTCTTTTCATCATATTTGCCTTTGCGATCTATTTTCCTTTGCATTTATTTTCAGATTTATTAAACCAAAAATACAAAAATACCTTGCTGCAATTTATTTGTTCCGCGATCTATTTATCCTCTCTACCACTTTTTCCTCACGTTACTTGCCTATCTTGAGGCGTCGTACCCGAAAGGGTTTGACAACCCCTTTAACACGTCAGGTTGCGAGTATTTGTTATTTGTGTGCAGGTGCTGTTTAATTACGTGGTCTTAGGAGGTTCTCCTACTGGTTCGATAACCTTGATATCATCACTGAGGGAAATACCTACCGTCGCTATACTGCATCATCCCTTCCTCTTTGGGGAAATACCGACGTAGTTCTAGCAGACATCACTGAGGAATGTGGCGGCTTGGATCCGGCAGCCTCGGTCTCCCTCAAGGTGCTCTGCATCCATGGTGGCGGCCATGACTGGTGGGTTAGCGCGTGCTTCAGCGCGCGAGCGGTGCTAGTCGTCCTCCTCGGCCACGGGGGCGGCGAGGTGGTGGCAGGTGGTGTGCGGACCCCTCAGGGGACCCCTTTCCCGATCTGATGGCTCTGAGAACACCATTGCTTACAAGTGCTGATGTTGTCAAAAGTACCAATGCAAATATTTATAATAGCTTATTCCGTTGTTAAAGTTTAGTAGCCAAGGATATCTAGGGGAGCAAAAGACAAAAACGTGATTGTCTGAGAGAGTAAACGGCTCTATTTTTTCTGTTCTGGACCTCCCAAAAAAAGTTTCTTGGATGATTCTTTCAAAATGGCGGGAGCTTGAGGTTATGTTTTTGACCTCACAAAAAAGTTTCTTCAGTGATTCTCTTCAAAACTTAGGGGGCTCTCACCCCACAGCTCTGCCACCAAGTGAGTCTCCTGACTACATACATACAACACTGTAAAAAAAATGTCAAGGTGTGGTACAAGTATCATTCAAAAATTTGAAGAAAATGGAAAACTTGTATACGTGTATTATAGGGTGTAGTGTGAACCTGTTAAGGAAAACTTTTTAAATATGATGCATGTACAAAAGAACAAAGGAAGGAAGGTCTATTGGTACATAACAGAAACTTAGAGGTACAAAATTATTTAATTTTTCTGAAACGGTGATGACTTTTTGTCTGGAGGTTCTCTAGTTTTTTTTTCAAAAAATTGACCTTTGACATTTCTACTTTATTGTCTGATTTTTCGTGTAAGGGCAGCATGATCATTCAAAAATGGTCAAATTCATCAGCCCTTGCATAAGAACCTATATCAGAATGGTAGCATAACCGTACTACACTCGTTTGCAATGGTATCCTCGTGTACGCTACTAATCCAATATATCTTGCTACCGTGAAAAAAATTTGATTTACCGACATGTGTACATGCATGTATAGCATCCCGCTTTTTTAAGGCAAACATACGCTCTTTATTAATCCGAAATCACAATGTTTATAGGTACAGTGATAGGATCATAGGGGAGACCCAGCCAAAGATGTGGGCCTATACTCATCAGCCCTTGCATAACAACCTATATCAGAATTCATCACCCCTTGCATAACAACCTATATCAGAATGATAACATAACCGTACTACACCCATTTGCAATGGTATCATCGTGTGCGCTACTAACCCAATATATATATCTTGCTACTGTAAAATATTGATGTAGCAACACCTGTACATCTATAGCATCCTGCTTTTTTAAGGCAAACACACGCTCTTTATTAATTCAAAATCACAATGTTTACAGGTATAGTGACAGGTTCGTAGGGGAGACCCAGCCAGGCATGTCGACCTATACTCAAAAGTTGATCTAGCAACAGATGCAAGTGTATAGCATCATGCTGTCTAGGCGAAACCGTGAGAGCGGCTTGGAGACCTGCTCTCCTGGACTTTCACCTCGTAGACGCACACTGGTGGCTCATCCGGCCATCGGCAATTAGAAACAACCATATTTGATTCTCCCAGGATAGATTATGTATGGTAAGGCAATTTGATTAATTACCTACCTCTCAGTTTTTAACCTAGTTAGATGACACTTTCTCAATCAAAGCATAATGAGTAGATGGCCCCTTCTCTAACAAATAATGGGCTGACTACTAATTGTTGGACAGTAATTATATAGGGGCACAATTATAATGGTGTCAGTCAAACAAATATATTTGTAACAAAAAAACATGAGTACGTACGCTGTGGTTAGGTATAGGAATTTTCGACCGGTTTGCAGCCCTGTTAGATGACTCTCTCTCAAACAAATAAGATGTGGTTAGGTAGGGTTTTGGGATGGCCACCTACCAAATCATGGATTTTATTTGGACGATTATTATAGGTGCAATATACTGTAGGCGCACACCATATATAACAACTAAATACTCGTATGCATATTAATTACTATATTTATATGTAAGATATCGATATCTTATCGGAAATGTTAACGCCCACACGTGTGGGCGTTGACCATCTCGATCACACACATCCATCACCGTCCAGTACTATATGCACGAATCTTGGCACAATCTGGCTGATTTTCTATGTCACGTAGGACAAGGCGTGTGTGTGGTGTGTGACATAGTTCGCCCACACTTCGGTTTTACCACACGGAGGGGCTGGTGTGTGGGCGTTTAGCAGTTCACCCACACACCAGTTTTCAGTCACGCACAAGGGCTGGTGTGTGGGCATTTGCCATCTCGCCCACATGCCCGTCTCCTCTCCCACATCCCAGCTACTAGTTGCCATGTGTTTTTGCAACGCACATGGCAACTGCCCCTAGTGTGCTTTATAAGCAGGTGACAACTCTCTTTTTTTACCCGAGTTGCCATGTGTTTTTGCAGGGTACACGGCAACTGCCTAATGTGCACGTAAGCAGATGACAACTCTCTTTCACCGAGTTGCCATGTGTTTTTGCATCGTACATGGCAACTGCCCCAACGTGCACGTACATGGCAACTGCCCTAACGTGCACGTTAGCAGATGACAACTCTTCCTTTTTACATGGCAACTGCCCTAGCATGCTTGTGAGCACATGGCAACTCTCTCAACTGCCTAGTGTTAGTATGTGGCAACTCCTAAAGTTATGAAATCATGGCAACTACATTAGATCAGACCATATATGGCAACTGCAGTGGAGCAACCATGGCAACTGCAGTTGTCCGACATGGCAACCGTAGTTCAGCGACATGGCAACTGCAGTTAAACGAACATGGACGGGGGTCTGGACCATGGCAACTGCGGGCGCGCGGTGAGCGTCACGCGTCGCGTGCGGGACCGGGAGGGTACGAGGCCTGACATACGGGCGTGTGGATGTTATCAACTTCGCCCACACGCACGCGTGTGAGAGGGTTCGGGAGGGAAAAAAATATGTGTGTGGACATTAGTTGTTTTGCCCACACGTAGGTGTGTGGGCCGGTTGCTGTCCATGCCACAGGAAACGTGTGGCACAACTACCCGATACACCACACGTGTGGCAGTTATCGGTACCCTATCTTATATACAATGCATACTTTATATTATACATTATCCCTTGTTGATAATTCACTTGCAATCAGCAATAACACTATTTATTTGATTCGGTCTGCTTGCTAGGTAGCTAGTAACGTTTTAGTATTTAAGTTACTCGTGTGTAGTTCCTTTTTCTTATATGCAGTTAGTTCAATGACGCGTACATCAGTACCATAAAAGGGAACAGTCGGTGTATATATATAGATACACGTACTATTTTGTGAAAACAACATTATCTAGTACTATTGTATATGTACTTCTATCACCTACGTACTATATATGTGTACAAGCCTGGCAAGAAGTTGGCGTAGTGATCCAATTGTTCGTTGCTTGGTCATTCTCATGCTTGATATATATTCTTAGTCTTTACGCACCAAAAACCTCGAGAAGTTTCAAGGAGAATATGTAATACTAGCAAATATGCCCGTGCGTTGCAACGGGAGAAAAAAAAATCATGCCTCATACATACACTTAACGACATCAGCAAATCTCTTGAAATCTTTCATGATGCCATGCAACAAGCAACATGATAAGTGGTGTTGTGCAAAATATAAAGGTGTGATGATTATTGAAGTGTATTCAAGGTGTTTAGAATTCATTATACAACACAAATCTATAAGGACAAATCTACCTAGTTGCCATTATATGTTGAAGCAATTGCTGTTGTTTCTCGGTGATGCCCAAAAAATATTGCATTAGAGTGAAAATAGCAAAGTACATTTTAGTATTTATTGATGGTGCATAAGAGCATTATTTAGTACAAGTGCTAGGTACATCCATTTGAGGGACAAGTTTTTTTGGACGGATGGACTATGCATTTATAGTAGGCATGTGTGTGTGCGCGCATGCGCAATCATAATTTAGTTCAAGACTTAATTTGGTTTGGATAGCTCCATCAAAAACAACCAATCTATAAGGACATATGTAATAGGCATTTCTAAAGTATCTCATAATGTAAACAAGGTATTGTTTAAGTTTGCATCCTGAACATAATTTCAAAAATTAATGATAACGGCATTTTTGGAATCTACACATTTTTCTGATGAATATTCATATATCACATGTCAGATTTGGAGTTAGGGTTTCAAGGATATGAAAATTTCAAAAAGTATTTGATCTTTTAAAGACAACCAATCTGTAAGGACATATGTAATAGGCATTTCTAAAGTATCTCATCATATAAAGAAGGTATTATTTAAGTTTGCATCCTGAACATAATTTCAAAAATTAGTGATAATGGCATTTTTGGAACTACACATTTTTCCAATGAATATTCTATGTCACATGTAATTTCAAAAAGTATTTGATCTTTTAAAGACAACCAATCTGTAAGGACATATGTAATAGGCATTTCTAAAGTATCTCATTATATAAAGAAGGTATTATTTAAGTTGCATCCTGAACATAATTTCAAAAATAAGTGATAATGGCATTTTTGGAATCTACA
>NC_057801.1:562088110-562090276 GCF_018294505.1 Triticum aestivum
ATGATTTTTGAATACTCAAGATGTTTCAAATTTATTTAACAACATAAATATCAATGGTAAACCGACATTTCCAAAATACCACATGTAAAGAAGATATTAATTAAGGTTGTATCGTAAACAAAATTTTAGAAATGATTAATATAATAGCATATTTAAAATCTGCATGATTTTTTGAGAGATTTCCATATATGACATGTTAGATTTTGGGTTTGAAAGTTATGAGTTAAAAAAATTGAATGTGCCCGAAAATAGAAAAAATAAAAATAAAGTGGCTGGGCCAAAACTGAAACATCATGTGGCCCATCTGCTAAATAGGAGAGAATGGAGAAGGAGAAGATTTCTCGAAAAAACAAAAAGGAGAAGGAGAAAGAAGTGAAAAGGAGAGCTAAATAGGAGAGAATGGAGAAGGAGAAGATTTCTCGAAAAAACAAAAAGGAGAAGGAGAAAGAAGTGAAAAGGAGAGAACCAGGAATCGAACCCGGGTCTCAGGCATGGAGACGTGAGGCTAATACCACCACGCCACTCTACCTCGCGTTATGAATGATATGGGCTTACCTTAAATAAACATAAGCCGTCCGCGATTTAAGTGAACCGTTTTTTCCCACTTACCGGTGGCATGGTGGGTAATTATTTACAACTCCAAGGGTAATTTTAGTGACGTACGGGCAGAAGCACTATTTGCTTTATTAGTAGGGAAAGACTAGCACAAATGCCCGTGCGTTGCAACGGGAGAAAAAAGATAATATCACACGTCTTTTCTCGTTTATTACAACTCGTATTACAGTGATAAGTAGAATTATTTTTTGCCTCCATAAGTAAACTTGCTGAAATGTCTCTTATGTTTCTCTTTCTCCTAATTTTTTGCACAAAGCTCTTCCATGAATCTGCACATTCCTGGTAGCTAGCACACTGTTTATAATAGGTTTTGTGGGAAGTAGTACCGCCATGCCCCGTGCATGGAGCTCCTTGGTGCAGCTGATATGGTTGCACACCTAGAAAGAACACAATGAAATAATATTCAAGGGATATTGCTCGACGCCAGCTCAGGTGCTTCACACTAAGGGAAGACCTTGGGCTTGGACATGTCATGCACTGTTCCAGAATTTTCATCATGCTAATGCTACAACGGCCAATAGAACCTGACTGAGGAAGCGTCGTTTTTCTTCTCAGTCCTCTGGTGATGTTTGGTGGGGCAACCTATTGTTGTTGTAGGTACATTATGTAAAGCATGTACTCTTTTTTCTTTCATTATTGTTCAGCTGCAGTTGCAAATCATCAAATGGGTAGGATGTAGTTTTTTTTTTGCCATGCCGAAAAAGGATGTAGTTATTTACCATCCTACTATCATCGGGTTACACGACGACCATGATTAGGAGAAGTAAAATATCCCCTTTGGTGAAAAACAAAACATTTAGAAGTAGTAGTCCGACTTGGACCATATTTTCTTATTGATAATCTAATATTTCTTGAAATGTAAAGCTTCTCTACTTTCACGTCCAAATATTGGGAAGCACCAAACAATATTATGGCTGTACTGGAGAAAGAAGTAGAAAACCTAAAAGGATTAAGTTATTGATGCTTGAAGGTCGTTCAGGTAGTATCAGGTAAGAATAGTAGGAACAGAATTGCATCAAGTGTTACCATCTGGAAAGTTCTGGCATGCATGCCTTAAGATATTCAATTAACTAAAGTCCTAGAACTTACAAAGAGGAAATCTAACAAGATAAGAAATGTTCAACTTTCATAAGTAAAATTGAACCTGACGATATAATTATCTATGTTGTGTGAAACTAAATCAATCAATTTTGGTTATTACAGGCAAAGCAATATGATAAAATGCTCATCTCATCTCCAACTTGTCTGGCCTTTATAGCAGCTAAAGTAGCACTAATTACCTCAACCTCTGCAGCAGATGCTTCAACCAAATAATTAGCACATTTGCACTATCTTCTGCACACACACACAAAATAAGTTCGAAACACATCTCAGTACGCGGTAGCTCACATTTAATATGAACAGAAGACCATCCATAGAAAGATGGTCTGCACAAGTCTAGGACAGAAATAATGCAAACCTCGGTGTCACTGGACCACAACATTCTCAGGGCTGATATCCGCATACACATCCCCATTAACAGGAGGAGCAACTGGGTTTCCAAGAACCACA
>NC_057801.1:562090967-562092200 GCF_018294505.1 Triticum aestivum
GGCATTTTTGGAATCTACACATTTTTCTGATGAATATTCATATATCACATGTCAGATTTGGAGTTAGGGTTTCAAGGATATGAAAATTTCAAAAAGTATTTGATCTTTTAAAGACAACCAATCTGTAAGGACATATGTAATAGGCATTTCTAAAGTATCTCATCATATAAAGAAGGTATTATTTAAGTTTGCATCCTGAACATAATTTCAAAAATTAGTGATAATGGCATTTTTGGAACTACACATTTTTCCAATGAATATTCTATGTCACATGTAATTTCAAAAAGTATTTGATCTTTTAAAGACAACCAATCTGTAAGGACATATGTAATAGGCATTTCTAAAGTATCTCATTATATAAAGAAGGTATTATTTAAGTTGCATCCTGAACATAATTTCAAAAATAAGTGATAATGGCATTTTTGGAATCTACACATTTTTCCGATGAATATTCATATGTCACATGTAACTTCAAAAAGTATTTGACCTTTTAAAGAAAAAGGTAGTGTGGGGGAATCGAACCCACGATCTGCAGCGCAGAAGGCCAAGGAACCAACCAGTGCGTTGCTCGCGTTTTGTTGTACATGAGGGGATCTCGACTTATTGAGCTATGGCGAGCGCGGACAAAAAAAAAGATCCAAACGTTTTTCTCACTTACCGGTGGCATTGGTGGGTAATTGTTTGCAACTTTAGGGGCAGTTTTAATGACGTACGGGCAGAAGCGATAGCCGCTTTATTAATACTAGCAAAACATGCCCGTGCGTTGCAACGGGAAAAAAATATCCATCCATCATGCTCACACTTTACAACATCGGCGAATCCTTTGAAATCTTTCACGATGCCACACAACAAACAACATGATAAGTGGTGTTTCGCAAAAAGCATAAGATTGGATGATTTTTGAATACTCAAGATGTTTCAAATTTATTTAACAACATAAATATCAATGGTAAACCGACATTTCCAAAATACCACATGTAAAGAAGATATTAATTAAGGTTGTATCGTAAACAAAATTTTAGAAATGATTAATATAATAGCATATTTAAAATCTGCATGATTTTTTGAGAGATTTCCATATATGACATGTTAGATTTTGGGTTTGAAAGTTATGAGTTAAAAAAATTGAATGTGCCCGAAAATAGAAAAAATAAAAATAAAGTGGCTGGGCCAAAACTGAAACATCATGTGGCCCATCTGCTAAATAGGAGAGAATGGAGAAGGAGAAGATTT